>NW_006409356.1:51064-53651 GCF_000296735.1 Chrysochloris asiatica | reverse complement strand
GAGCCCACAACAAGGCCTATGCACTTGCGTACACTCATGATGGATGCATAATGTAGGGGTCGACATATGGCTACATACCTGTCATATGCCATGGATACAAGGAGCATCATTTCACCAGCAGCAAAGACATGCAGAAAGAATATCTGAACCATGCAGCCCTCAAAGGAGATGGTCTTGTGTTCCTTGAGGAAGTCAACAATCATTTTTGGAGTGGCAAAAGTGGATAGACACACATCAATGAAGGAGAGGTTGCTGAGCAGGAAGTACATGGGTGTGTGTAATGCAGGTTCAGAGAGAACTGTGAATACTATGAGGAAGTTCCCCAGCACAATGGACATATAGAAAAGTGTGAAAAATGCAAAATAGAAGAGTTGTAGCTCTTGAGAACTTGAAAGACTTTGCAACACAAATTCAGTCACTCTTGAGGTATTTCTTTGATCCATGATTTCAAGTTTCTGAGATCCAATAAGAAAATGTCCTGTAAAGTAAATGAAAATAATATCATAGTATTGTGGGATTCCTGGTAGGGTGCTAAAAGATAAGCACTGAACTGTAAACCACAAGTTTGGCAGTTCAATCCTACCATTTGCTCTGTGGAATCCCTATACAGAGTTGCGATGACTCAGAACCAACTACACAACACTTATTAATAACAACAATATGTGGGAGTAAGCCAGCAAAGCAAACCTGGTATTAACTCTCACTCTATATACTTTAGATTTTAGATCCTCATATTGTTGTTGATTCATGCTGTTGAATAGATATTGACTTGATTAACCCTATAGAGTAGACCTGCCCCATACTGTTTCCTAGACTGTATCCTTTATGGGAACAGATTTCCAGCTATTTTCTTCCATGGAGCCACTATGGGTTCCTTCTGCTAACAGTTCTAGTTAATAGCTGAGTGCTTAACCATTCCACCACTAGGACACTTTTATATCTTTGTGTCGGATTACATATTAGACTGTTGACCACAAGGTTAGCAGTTCAAATCAACCAGCCACTCTTCAGGAGTCAGATGAAGCTGTACACTCCCACAAAGGTATACAGACTCTAAAACCCTATACATGCTTGCTATGAGCTCTATGAGTTGAAACTGATGCCATGACACATAACCACCATCATTGCCAGCATGTAAACACACTTTGCCTGGAATAATTTCTTTTGCAACTACAGTATGTGGTGCTGTAGGAAAGGCACTTGACTGATAACCACAAGTTATTGTTGTTAAGTGACTTTGAGTCAGTTCCAACTTATAACAACCCTCTGTAACATTTCCCAGGAGCAGCTGGTGAATTGGAACCACCATCTTTGTGGTTGACAGTCTAATGTTTATCCAATACCAGGACATTATAGAAGTAGGCAATTCCAAAACACCAGCCATTTTAGGAGAAGGATGAGGTTTTGTGCTCCCATGAAGATTTACACCTTCAAAAACCATTGAATCGACTAGATGGTAGAGGGTATAAGGTTGGGTTTAATCTCTGTACGGCAGCTATATTCTAAAAATATAAATTTTACACCTCAGTTTCAATGCTTTAAAATTCTTAGGAAACACAGTGGAACACCAGAATCAAAATGATATTCAGCTTTCAAATTCTATCTCTTATAATTCCTAGTGTTGTGACCTTAGGCAAGTCATTAAGTTTTTTGCACCTAGGTTTTTGTATCTGTAGATTGAGGGCATACTGGCATGTGGCTCATACTACAAAGGACCCTGGTGATGCAGTAGAGTATGTTTTGGGCTGCTACCCACAAGGTCCTGGTGTGGCACTATGGATTAATGCACTGGATTGCAAAGTCATTTGAACCTCAAGGTTGGTGGTTCAAGCTCACCAGCCTCTCCTCAGAAACCCTATGCAGTGTCGCTATGGATGAGAACTGACTCCATAGCACTTAACAACAACCATAACCACAAAGTCTTTGGTTTAAACATAATGGGAGAAAGATAAGGCTGTATGTTCCCATATTCCTATGGTGCAGTTCTACTGTATAGTGTTCCATCAGCAAAAATATTATGACCAGGTATATTAATTTACCCATAGATTACTCTGGTAGTGTAGTGGTTATGAACTGGACTGCGAACCACAAGGTCAGCAGTTCGAAACTACCAGCTGTTTCATGGGAGAAAGATATAGCTTTCTGCTCCCGTAAAGATTTATAGCCTCGGAAACCCTGTACAGGGTCGCTATGAATTGGAACCGACTCCACGGCACATGACAACAACAATATAGATTACACACATTTGCCATTATATTAAAATATTATATATAAAATATAAATGAAAATTTAAAAAGTAATATTTCATTAAAATCAAGAGAAGTACTAATGTTTTTCTCATTAGGTGTCAGAATCAATTTGATGGTTGTTGGGACAGAGGATGGTCTTATAGTTTTGTTGTAAGAATTAAGATTTAGAAAATGTTTAGAATGATACCTAAAGTACAAGTCCAAAATATATTAAGCACTATCCCTTTTTTCCATCTATGATATATAAAAATATTTCTATGTGCAATTTAACATACTTAACAAAAATATAAAATTTTTACTCATCCTTATAGATCAACACTGGACAACATTGTCAGTTG
>NW_006409356.1:48429-50058 GCF_000296735.1 Chrysochloris asiatica | reverse complement strand
TATAATTGAAATATTTAAAAGTAATATTTCATTAATATTAAGAGAACTACTGAGGACTTCCAGTGCTTCCTTGACCAGACAGTACAGGTAGGCAGGCTCCGGAGAAAACGGGGGTGGTATCACACCAAGGAGGCCCCTGTCTAGTAGACAGACAGCCTTTGAGCAAACATAAGACTTTAGGCTTCAATATTCTGAACTTGCTTTTTTAAAAGATCAAATTGCTGAGGTATTACAGGCATTTTGAGCTTTCGCCTGCCTGCACTTGGCTCCCACTCCAGCGACTGCCTCCATGCCCTGCAAAGCTTAGAGTGTGGGGGCTGGAGCAAGCCCATTTATAAAGCAGGCACTTCCAGAGGAGAGTAAGCATAAATGAGCAAAGCCGCAGGAGCTGACATAACCCTTTCCTAAGGGGCCCCCTTGCCATAGTAAGCGATATCGGTGTGGATATCAGACAATTCAGGGTACCTACAGTACAGAGAGACAGAGAGAGGCATTTTTTACGTCATCAGACACAGATGCCACCTGCCTGCAGCCACTACCCCCCTACCCTCTACTGCCTCAGCCTAGGCTAGCCGTCTGCCCAGCCTCCGAGGCTCAGGCCCTTCCAAGGCCTAGGCCCGCTCACCGAGGTCCAGGCCAGCTCCCGGCACAGGCCCACCCACTGAGGCCAAGGCCCTTCCAAGGCCCAGACACGCCCACTGAGGCCAAGGCCGGCCCTGAGCCCCAACCTGCCCACAGCCCGGCCTCAGAGACCCAGGCCCAACCAAGGCCGAAATTGTCAGTCTTGCAGTGTTCTGATATAATTTTTCCTTTGGGGTCAGGTAATTGGTGGGCTCACTGTTTGCCGACCTCCATTCTGGTGAATAAAGGTAGGGCCTCACTGCAGGTGGTTTCTTCTGCCAGGAATCCACACAGACACTCAGCCCAAGCTGAGATGCTGATGTGTCTCCCCTTTTGGGTTGCTTTTTACCACGGGTAGCAGAGCAGTCCCGCTGGAGCTCTGTGGGTTAATGCGCCAGACTGCAAAATCTTTTGAACTGCAAGGTCAGTGGTTCAAGCTCACCAGCTGCTCCTTGGAAACCCTATACTGGGTCAGAGACGACTCCACAGCACTTAACAAGAAAGAGAGGAGAGCAGAAGGGACTGAAAGAGAGTTAGGACATTAAAGACTTACTTATACTAAGCTACAGATTTTTTCCTTTTTCCTCTTTTTCTTCTGCCACTCCTCTACCTTTTTTTGTGATTGGGGACTGCCATATTCAACCTTGATTTTGCTGGTGCTGCATTTTTTTTTTTTTTTCTTTTTTTCTCTTTTTCCTCTTTCTCTCTTTTTTTCTTATTTTTGATTTTGATATTGGTTTTGTTTTCTATTAGACTGGTGTTGTTTGGCTGTTACATAGCCTCCCTTCTGCTTTTGGAGGACTCTTTGTCTCCCTATATTACAAAAGAAGAGTCAACAACTGCTGCCAAATATTCAAGCTGCAATAACACTTTAAAAAACACCAAAACCCAGGCAAGAACAAATACCAGCTGCCGTATACCAGGAAAACAGGCAACACCTGTGAAAGTTACTCTGAGTTAAGCAATAAGAAGAGTGAAAAGGGAAGACCACATCCTGATCACATCTTC
>NW_006409356.1:12891-13417 GCF_000296735.1 Chrysochloris asiatica | reverse complement strand
TCTCATACTTTGGACTGTTTTCAGGAGGGACCAGTTGCTGGAGAAGGAGTCTTAAACAAGATCCAAAGCTGCGCAGTTTTTCTGCAGACCTCTCTCTGTGCTTTTTTGGGGGTTTTGGCAGAGGAGTTTTCACCGTCTGTCTGTGCTTTCTCTGTCCCCAAACCAGAAGTCCTTAAGACAGATTTTTAAAGTGCTAGAGAGAATTTCATTAATTCTTTACTTATCTTTAATATTAGCATCTATCTATTCTTTTATCTTTTTTACTTAGCTGGTTTTTTGTTTGCTTGTTTGGTTGGTTAGTTGAGTGTTTTTCTGATTTCTTATATATAATTCCAAATTTATTATCTTTTTAAAGTAGATTTTCATAAAACTCTTTTTCAATAAAGCTTTATGGCAGATGTAGTCTATTTGATATCTGTGTATTCCATCTGGTGAGGTCCATGTGTATAGTTGTCTTTTTTTTTTTTTTAATGTTTTATTGTGAATTATATGATAGTGTACATGGGAGAACTTTAGTTTTACATTC
>NW_006409356.1:10625-11241 GCF_000296735.1 Chrysochloris asiatica | reverse complement strand
CTCCGCAAGAAGCCTCGTTCACTGGGTACGCTGTAGCCCCATTTTAGGTATTCCAATCAGTCATAGGCAGAAGATGGACTTACAAGCCTTCTAGTTTGGTGTTTCTGAGTATTCTTTTCTCTCCCTCTCCAGTGTCTACTCTATATTATAATACAAGGGAAACCAAGATTAAAACAAACAAACAAACAAGAACAGTCAAGCATCTTAACATGATCCCCACACCCCCTCATTCCAACCATGACTCAATCCCTGTATCTTAGAGCCCTGCTGTTTCAAGGCTGTGCATATATCGTCCTTTATCTCTATCCCATTTAGCCCTTTAGAATATGCCCAATTGTTCTCCCATCTGCCCCATTTCTCTGCTTCCCTTTCCCTCCCTGTATATTGCCCCCCTCCCTAGCACCCAAGTTCTCCTGTGTCCAATCCCTACCCTGTGCTCCGCCCTTCCCCCACCCTTCATCAACTTTCCAACAACCAACAAAGACTTCCCCCAACCCCCTTTTAGTATAATTTCTTTTTCTTAGTCCTTTACAGTAGTGATCCTATGCAGTATTTCTCTTTTTGTGACTTATTTCACTCAGCATAATGTCCTCAAGGTTCATCCATGTTATGCGGT
>NW_006409356.1:6910-8893 GCF_000296735.1 Chrysochloris asiatica | reverse complement strand
CAATTCCAACTCGTAGTGACACTGTATAGGGGCTCCCAGGAGCGGCTAGTGAGCCCGAACCACCGACCCTGCATTTCAAAAGGTTTTGCAGTATGGCACATCAACATACAGTGCTATGCCAGGACTCCACTCAACCAGTGAAAAAGAAAAAAAAGAAAGAAGAAATAAAAGCAAACCAAACAGGACACACATCCGCATCTCCCATATAGGGTTTCCGAGGAGCGGCTGGTTAGCTTGAACCACCAACTTTGCAGTTCAAAAGGCTTTACAGTGGCGCTTTAACCCACAGTGCTATGCCGGGACGCCTCTCAAACCAACGGAAAAAAAAAAAAGCCAACCAAATAGAATGCACATCCGCGTCTCCCGTACAGGGTTTCCGAGGAGCGGCTGGTGAGCTTGAACCACCGACCTTGCAGTTCAAAAGGCTTTACAGTGGCACCTTAACCTGCCATGCTATGCCAAGAAGCCTCTCAAACTAGTGAGAAAAAGCAGAACAAATACTAAGCACAACTGCGTCTCCCATATAGGGTTTCTGAGGGGTGACAGGTGAGCTTGAACCACCAACCTTGCAGTTCGAAAGCTTTACAGAGGAACCTTAACCCACTGTGCTACCTTGGGACGCCTCTCCAACCAGTGAGTAAAAGCCGATCAAATAGAACGCACATCCTCATCTCCCGTATAGGGTTTCCGAGGAGCGGCTGGTGAGCTTGAGCCACCGACCTTGAAGTTTGAAAGGCTTTACAGTGGCACCTTAACCCTCCGGGCTATGCTAGGAAGCCTCTCAAACCAGTGAGAAAAAGCCGACCAAATAGTAAGCACATCTGCTTCTCCTGTATAGGGTTTCCGAGGGGCGGTAGGTGAGCTTGAACCACCAACCTTGCAGTTCAAAAGGCTTTACAGTGGCACCTTAACCCGCCGCACTACACCGGGACGCCTCTCCAACCAGTGAGAGAAAGCCGACCAAATAGAATGCACATCCGCGTCTCCCGTATAGGGTTTCCGAGGAGCGGCTGGTGAGCTTGAACCACCGACCTTGCGGTTCAAAAGAATTAGTGGCGCAGCACCTTAACCCACAGTGCTACACCAGTATCCCTCTCAACCCAGTGCAAAAAGGCCGACCAAATCTGCATCTTAGCTTGGGCTGAGTGTTTGTGAGTTCCTGGCAGGTGAAACTGCCAGCGGTTAGGGTGGGTCATGGCCACTAGGCTAAGCCCCTACCTCTATTCACCGAATGTAGATGGGCAAACCTTGAGTGCACCTATTACCACACCAAAGAAAAAAATAGAATCGGAACCACACAAAATCAGCAGAGTACACTGTGCACCTTTTTTTTTTCTTTCTTTTTCAAGGTTCCCGCCCGTGCCTCTGCCACGTCTCTATGGCTCCTATTTTGTCGCCTGGATTCACTCAGGATGTGGGCTCAGGCCTCCATGCCTGGCCAGCAGATCCGAAAGTATGCGATTTCCCACCTCAGTTCCAAATTCCACAGGCTTTAAGCCCTCAAACCTTTAAACTATTCCTATCTCTGTGGGTCCAAGCCTTGAAGCCCCATCCTGCCTCTTTCTTGACTGGAATTCCAAGTTATTGCTGACGGTGACCTTCACTATACCTTCACCCTAGCCGCCATCAAGCCCAGCCTCCGTAATTGTCTTTTATGTTGTTTATAAAAGGTATTTGTAGTGAAGAAGTTTTTGGTCTTGCCAAATTCTGTCATGCGATCTCCAGCATCATTTTTATAACCAAGGCCATATTTCCAACTACTGATTCTTCCTTTTTGCTTCCAGCATTTGCATTCCAATTACTAGTAATGTTTGATCAATTTCAGAATGAAGAAGTTGGTAGAGTTCTTCTATTTTAACATCATTGGCTTTAGTGGTTGTTGCATAAATTTGAATTAATAGTGCTATTAAATGGTCTTCATTGTAGGCCTATGGATATTATCAACTACCAGAGCTCCTTACTTGAAGACAGCTCTTGATATGT
>NW_006409356.1:4782-6107 GCF_000296735.1 Chrysochloris asiatica | reverse complement strand
TACAGCACCACACCAGGTTAGTCAGTGAGAAAAGAAATGAAGCAACAAACAGCAACAACTGATTCATGCAAAAAAATGGGTGGATTTGAAATTCATTTTGTTGATTTAAAAAAATTTATATGATACTTTAGAAAAGAAAAAGGTACATGAAGGAAAACAGATCAGTAGTTACCACGAGTCACAAGGTAGAGGAAAAAAGATGTCTATAGGGGTGGAGTCCTGGTGTGGTGCTGTGGGTTAATGCGCTGGACTGCAAAGTCCCTTTGTACTACAAGATTGGTGATTCAAGCTCACCAGCTGCTCCCGGAAACCCTATACAGGGTCGCTATGAATTGGAACTGACTCCACAGCACTCAACAATAACAATGTATAGGGGCAGCATGGGGAAACTTTGGGGTGATGGAGCTATTCTCTATGGAGCTGTGGTGATGGACATAACTCAATGCATTTGCCAAAATAGTTAGAAATGCACCAAAAAGGGAATTGTTCTCTTTCTATATATTTTTTTAATTCACAAAAATAATTACAGAAAAAAATGACCTATTCATCTTAAAATAGAAATCTTGCAAACAAACTGATGGAAGCAATGCTAAGCTTCTAATTGGGCGTGGTTTGTGAGGGCACATCACAAAAGATGAAACTTCATTAGAAATCAAGGCAATGCAAAACAAAATAAGAGTTGTTAAACTTTCTCACTAAATTAGCAGATCAAGATTTTATACTAAATGATGCAAAAATCTGTGTATACTATGGAGTGAGTAAAACACTCTGAAAAGCAATTTTGAAAATTACTTTAAGAAACTTCAGGATACTCGTCTATTTTGTCTCCTTAATTTAACTCTGGGAAACTTTCAGAAGAAAACGCTCTTAAACTTGTAGAAAATACCTACAACAATACAGATATGGAAATAATGAAATATACATATAATGGATTATGATCTTTATTAAACTCAGAATTATTAAAATTGTTTAAAATCTGGAAAAATACATGTAACATTTGAAATATTTATACGTATTTACAGTATGACAAACAACTCTTCCCCTGGCTGCTGCATGTGATTCACCACAGCCTATGGTCAGCTCACCACCAGCACACACACATTGGAGAAAAGAGGGAAATCCTTCCATCAGTGGGTGGCCAAGTGGAAGCTCTTCATCCACCACCTGAGCAGCACAGAATACCTGAGGAATATAGCCAAATACTGGGGTCTATAAAATGTCATTTTCTCAGAACCACCTGCTCCCATTGTGGGTGATGCCTCAGTAAATGTTCTACTTGGGAGATGAGCCTCTATCCCATAATGTTTGTGTGACTCAAGCAGAGA
>NW_006409356.1:3105-3657 GCF_000296735.1 Chrysochloris asiatica | reverse complement strand
CCCGTAAGGATTTACACCCTCGGAAACCCTGTACAGGGTCGCTATGGGTCGGAACCGACTCGACGGCACTTAACAACAACAACAACAATACATATTAATCAAGGAGCTCTGGTAGGATAGTGGTTACAAATCGGGCTGCTAACCCCAAGGTCGGTAGTTTGAAACCACTAGCTCTTCCGTGGGAGAAAGATGAGGCTTTCTGCCCCTGTAAAGATTTACAGCCTTGGAAACCCTGTACACAGGGTCACTATGAGTTGGAACAGACTCCATGGTACTTAAGAGCAACAACAACATACATATTAATCATGTAAGATCCGGTATTTGCAGTAAGACGGGGCCTGGTTGGTTCTGTAGGACAAGTACTGGACTATGAACCACAAAGTTGGTGGTTGAGTCCACCAACCAATCTGTAGGAGAGAGATGAAACTTTCTGGTCCCCCAAATATTTAGACTAGGAAACCCTGTTGTTGTTGTTGTTGTTAAGTGCCGTCGAGTCGGTTCCGACCCATAGCGACCCTGTACAGGGTTTCCGAGGGTGTAAATCTTTACGGG
>NW_006409356.1:0-700 GCF_000296735.1 Chrysochloris asiatica | reverse complement strand
CAGGCTGGGTCACATCTGTGGCCCGCACTTTCTTAAAATCTCCAGGTCTTACGAGAAGTCTACTCACATTTCTTTTTAGTCACACATTGTTATAATGACTAAAGCAATTCGTGTTGCCTTCTCAGATGGCAATTTGACTTTCATTTGGAAAAGCAAGATGGGCCTTCGTTGTGTGGATTAGCATGAGAGGAAAAAAAAAAGTGAAATATCTCAAAATCAAATTTCTTATTCTCTAATTAGAGATTGCCTTCGACAACTCCCAGCTCTCCTTAATAACAGAAGAGTCTGCCCTTGGCCTATTTATGTTTTCAAAATCGCTGGTATCCTCTCCAAAGGCCCTCCACAGCCTTATAATCCCTTGTAAAACGTAAGCCTTTTGATTTTTTTTATTTTTTTTTTGGTCAGATTAGAGAAACCAAACAGCGTGACAGTATATTGTGATGAGAACCTCCGAATTTTTTTTCCTTCCGCTTACGAAAGTGTATTTCTGTTTGCCGAATGAAAATCATGGTATGTGCTTCGATGAATGGAATTTCAGTCTCCCTCTGGGTGAAGCCAGGGAGCCCAGGTTACCTTAAATGACCTTCCCTGCCCACCTGTCTGTTAGTCACCAAACTAACATAGTGTCTGTACATAGTCTGTCCTTGTATAGGAGTGCAAGCGACTCAGCTCCTGCTCTCCTGTGTTGTAATTCAGCAGA
>NW_006409355.1:66121-67696 GCF_000296735.1 Chrysochloris asiatica | reverse complement strand
GGAATAATCTTCCATGTAGGTAGCTCTCAGTATATGGAAAAGTTGGACATCTTCCATGTAGCTAGAACTCCGTATATGGAAATTTTACACTACTCTGCCATGTAGCTAGCTCTCTGTATATAGACAAGTTGGACTCATATGCCTTGTAGCTAGAACTCTGTATATGGAAATGTTGCACTCCCCTGCCATGTAGCTAGCTCTCTGTATTTAGATAAGTTGGACTCATCTGCCTTGTAGCTAGAACTCTGTATATGGAAATGTTGCACAAAACTGCCATGTAGCTAGGTCTATGTATATGGACATTTTGGTCTTGTCTGCCATATAACTAGCTCTCTGTACATGGACATGTTCGACGCATCTGCCATATAGATAGAACTCTGTATATGCAAGTGTTGCACTATTCTGCCATGTAGCTATCTCGCTGTATATAGACAATCTGGACTCATCCGTGTGTAGCTTGAACTCTGTATATGGAAATGTTGCACTACCCTGCCATGTGGCTAGCTCTCTGTATATGGTAATTTTTGGCTCGTTTGACATGTAGTTAGCTCTCTCTGAATGGATATTTTGGAAAGATCTTCCACGTAGGTAGCTCTCGGTATATGGAAAAGTTGGACATCATCCATGTAGATAGAACTCCGTATATGGTAATTTTGCACTAGTCTGCCATGTAGCTAGCTCTCTGTATATAGACAAGTTGAACTCATATGCCTTGTAGCTAGAACTCTGTATATGGAAATGTTGCACTCCCCTGCCATTTAGATAGCTCTCTGTATTTAAATAAGTTGGACTCATCTGCCTTGTAGCTAGAACTCAGTATATGAAAATGTTGCACAACTCTGCCATGTAGCTAGTAGCTCTCTGTATATGGAAATTTTGGTATCGTATGACATGTAGCTAGATCTCTGTACATGGATATGCTGGACTGATCTGCGAAATAGATAGCTCTCTGTATATGAACACATTGGACTTGTCTACCATGTAGCTAGGTCTTAGTATATGGACATGTTGGACACATTTGCATTGCAGCTAGAACTGTGTATATCCTAATGTTGCACTACTCTCCCGTGTATCTAGCTCTGTGTATATGGGCATTTTGCACTCGTCTGCCGTGTAGCTCCCTCTCTGTACATGGATATGATGGACAGAACTCCCAAATGGTAGCTCCCTGTATATGAACATATTGGACTTGTCTGCCATGAAGGTGACTCTCAGTATATGTTCACGTTTTTCACATCTGCCATGTAGCTAGAACTGTGCATATGGAAATATTACACTAATCTGGCACATAGCTTTCTCTCTGTATATAGACAAGTTGGACTCATCTGCCTTGTAGCTAGAACTTTGGATATGGAAATGTTGCACTGCACTGCCTTTTGGCTAACTCTCTGTATATAGACATTTTGGACTCGAATGCCGTGTAGCTAGCTCTCTGTTCATGGATATGTTAGACTGATCAGACAAGTATGTCCCTCTCTGTGTATGAATATATGGGATTTTTCATCCATGTAGGTACCTCTAAGTATAGGAACTCCATTGGCTCATCTGCCATGTAGCTAACTCTCTGTATATGGA
>NW_006409355.1:61944-63156 GCF_000296735.1 Chrysochloris asiatica | reverse complement strand
CTTGGTCTCTGTATATGGAAATGTTGCAGTACTCTGCCATACAGCTAGCTCTCTGTATATAGACAAGTTTGACTCATCTGCCTTGTAGATAGAACCCTGCATATGGAAATGTTGCATTACACTGCCCTGCAGCTTGCTCTATGTATATGGACATTTTGGACTCATTTATCTTGTAGCTAGAACTCTGTGTATGGACATGTTGCACTACCCTGCCATGTAGCTAGCTCTCTGTATATGGACATTTTTAACACGTCTTCCATGAAACTAGCTCTCAGTATATGGACATGTTGGAATCAACTGCCTTGTAGCTAGACCTCTGTGTATGGAAATGTTGCACTACCCTGCCATGCAGCTAGCTCTCTGTATATGCACATTTTAACTCATCTTCCATGAAGCTAGCTCTCAGTATATGGACATGTTGGACTCATCTGTCTTGCAGCTAGAACTCTGTATATGGAAATGTTGCACTAGCCTGCCATGTAGCTAGCTCTCTGTATACGGACATTTTGGACTCCTCTGCCATGTAGCTAACTGTCTGTACATGTTTATACTGGAATGATCTGCCAGGTAGGTAGCTCTCTGTATATTAACATATTGGACTTGTCTGCCATGTAGCTAGTTCTCAGTATATGGACTTTTTGGACTCATTTGCCATGTAGCCAGTAACCTGTATGTGGACATGTTGGACTGATCTGCCATGTAGGTAGCTCTCAGTATATGGACACGTTAGGCACATATGCCATATAGCTAGAAGTCTATATATGGAAATGTTGCTCTACTCTGCCATGTAGCTAGCTCTCTGTATATAGACAAGTTGAACTCATCTACATGTAGCTAGAACTCTGTATGTGGAAATGTTTCAATACCCTTCCTGTAGCTAGCTCTCTTTATATGGACATTTTGAGCTCTTCTGCCATGTAGCTAGCTCACTGTACATGGATATGTTGGAAAGATCTGTCAAGTAGGTAGCTCTTTGAATATGAACATAACTGACTTGACTGCCGTGTAGCTAGCTTTCTGTTTGTGGACATTTTTAAATCGTCTGACATGTAGCAATCTCTCTGTGCATGGATCTTTTTGACTGATCTACCAAGTAGGTAAGTCTCTGTATATGAACACATTGGACTTGTCTGACATGAAGCTCTCATTGTATAGACATGTTGTGCTCATCAGCCTTGTAGCTATAACTCTGTATATGGAAACGTTGCACTA
>NW_006409355.1:56986-58999 GCF_000296735.1 Chrysochloris asiatica | reverse complement strand
TCTGCCATGTAGCTAGCTCTCTGTACATGGATAGGTTGGAGTGATCTGCAAAGTAGGTAGCTGTCTGTATATGTACATATTGGACTAGTCTGCCATGTAGCTAGTTCTCAGTATACGGACATGTTGGACACATCTGCCAAGTAGCTAGAACTCTGTATATGTAAATGATGCAATACTCTGCTATGTAGCTAGCGCTCTGTATATGAATACGTTGGACTTGTCTGTCATGTAACTAGAACCCTGTATATGGAAATGTTGTACGACACTTCCATGTTGCTAGCTCTCTGTATATGAACATAATGGACTTGTCTGTCATGTAGCTAGCTTTCTGTGCATAGATATTGTGAAATGATCTTCCATGTAGGTACCTCGCAGTATATGGACAGGTTGGACACATAT
Source organism: Chrysochloris asiatica (assembly GCF_000296735.1). Classification (NCBI taxonomy): domain Eukaryota; kingdom Metazoa; phylum Chordata; class Mammalia; order Afrosoricida; family Chrysochloridae; genus Chrysochloris; species Chrysochloris asiatica. The sequence goes on along the minus strand of NW_006409355.1, from coordinate 58,600 downwards.
GCCATTTAGCTACCTCTCTGTATATGAACATATTGGACTTGTCGGCCATGAACTAGCTCTCAGTATATGGACATGTTGGACTCATCTCCCATGTAGCAAGTATTGTGTATATGGAAAAATTGCTCTACCCTGCCATGTACCTAGCTCTCTGTATATGGATATTTTGGATTTGTCTGCCATGTAGCTAGCTCTCAGTGTAAGGACATGATTAATTCATCTGCCATGTAGCTACTACTCTTTATATGGACATGTTTTACTACTCTGCCATGTAGCTAGCTCTCAGTATATGGACACGATGGATACATCTGCCATGTAGCTACTACTCTTTGTATGGACATGTTTTACTACTTTGCCATGTAGCTAGCTCTCAGTATATGGACATGATGGATACATCTGTCATGTACCTAGAACTCTGTATATGGAAATCTTACGCTACTTTGCCATGTAGCTACCTCTCTATATAGACAAGTTGGATTCATCTGCCTTGTAGATAGAACTCTGTATATGGAAATGATGCACTACCCTGCCATGTAGCTATTCCTCAGTATATGGACACATTGGACACATCTGCCTTATTGCTAGCTCTTTGTACATGGATATGTTGGACAGATCTGCCAAATAGGTAGCTGTATGTATATGAACATATTGGACTTGTCTGACATGTAGCTGGCTCTCAGTATAAGAACATGTTGGACTCATCTGCCATGTAGCTAGGACCCTGTATATGAACATGATAGACTACTCTGTTATGAGATAGGTCTCAGTATATGGACATTTTGGACTCAACTGCCATTTAGCTAGAATTCTGTATATGGAAATGTTGTACAACTTTACCATGTAGTTGGATCTCTGTATATAGACAAGTTGGAATCATCTACCTTGTAGGTAGAACTCTGTATATGGAAATGTTACACTACCCTGCCATTTGGCTAGCTCTCTGTATATGGACATTTTGCATTCGTCTGCTATGTAACCAGCTCTCTGTACATGGATATGTGGGACTGAAATGCCAAGTAGGTAGTTCTCTGTGTATGAACATATTGGACATGTCTGCCATGTAGCTAGCTCCCAGTATATGGACACGTTGGACACATCTGCCATATAACTAGACCTCTTTATATGGAAATGTTGCAAAACTCTGCCATGGAACTAGCTTTCTGTAAATAGGCAAGTATGACTCATCTGCCTTATAGCTAGAACTATGTATATGGGAATGTTACACTACCCTGCCATATAGCTAGCTGTCTGAATATGGATATTTTGGATTCTCTGTCATGTCGCTAGCTCTCTGTTCATTGATATGTTGGACTGATCCGCCAAGTAGGTACCTCTCTGCATGTGAACATATTGGACTTGTCTGCCATGTAGCTAGCTCTCATTATAATGACATGATGGAATGATCTGCCCTGTAGCTAGTACCCTGTATAGGGACATGTTGGACTGCTCTACCATGTAGTTAGCTCTCAGGATATGGACACGTTGGACACTTTTGCCATGTAGCTAGAACTCTGTATATGGAAATGTTGCACTCCCCTGCCATGTGGCTAGCTCTTTGTATATGAGCATATTGCACTTGACTGCCATGTAGCTATCTCTCAATATATGGACATATTG
>NW_006409355.1:54114-56546 GCF_000296735.1 Chrysochloris asiatica | reverse complement strand
TGTAGCTAGATCTCTGTATATGGAATGTTGCACTTACCTGCCAAGTAGCTAGTTCTCTGTATATGGAACTTTTGGACACCTCTGCCATATAACTATCTCTCTGTACATGGATATGTTGGAGTGATCTGCCTAGTAAGTAGCTCTCTTTATAGGAACATATTGGACTTGTATGCCATGGAGCTAGCTCTCATTATATGGACATTTTGGACTCATCTGACATGTAGCTAGTAGCCTGTATATGGACATGTTGTACTACTCTGCCATGTAGCTAGCTCTCAGCATATGGACATGTTGGACACATTTGCATATAGCTAGAACTCTGTATATGGAAAGATTGCACTATTCTAACATGTCGCTAGCTCTCTGTATATAGACAAGTAGGACTCATCTGACTTGTAGCTAGAATTCTGTATATGGAAATGTTGCACTACCATGCCATGTAGCTAGCCCTCTGTACATGAATATGTTGGATTGATCTGCCATGTAGTTAGAAATCTATGTATCGAAATGTTGCTCTACCCTGCCATGAAGCTAGCTATCTGTATATGAACATATTGGACTTGTCTGCCATGTAGCTAGCTCTTTATATATGTACATGTTGAACTCATCTGCCATGTAGCTAATACCCTGTGTATGGACATGTTGGACTACTCTGCCATGTAGGTAGCTCTCAGTATTTGGACACGTTGGACTCATCTGCCGTGTAACTAGAACTCCGTATATGGAAATGTTGCACTCCACTGCCATGTAGCTAGCTTTCTGTATATGGACATTTTGAACTAGTCTGCCATGTAGCTAGCTCTCTGTACATGGATATGTTGGAATGATTTGCAAAGGTGGTAGCTCTCTCTATATTAACATATTGGACTAGTCTGCCATGTAGCTAGAACTCTGTATATGGAAATGTTGCACTACTCTGGCAGGAAGCTCCCTCTCTGTATATGTTAATGATGCACTACTCTGCCATGTAGCTAGCTCTCTGTATATGGACAGTTTGGACTCGTCTGACATGTTGCTAGCTTTCTGTGCATGGATATTTTGGACTGATGTGCCATGTAGGTAATTCTCAGTATATAGACCCGTTGGACACATTTGCCATATAGGTAGAACTCTATACATGGATATGTTGGACTGATCTGTCAAGTAGTTAGCACTCTGTATATGAACATATTGGACTTGTCGACCATGTACCTCAGTTTCTGGACACGTTGGACACATCTGCCATGTAGCTAGAACTCTGTATATGGATATGAAGTACTACTCTTCCATGTAGATAGCTCTCTGTATATGGACATTTTGGACTCGTCTGATATGTAGCTAACTCTCTGTACATGTATGTGTTGGACTGATCTGACATGGAGGTAGTCTCCGTATATGAACATACTGGATTTGTCTGTCATGTAGCTAGAACTCTGTATATGGAAATGAAGCACTACCCTGCCATATAGATAGCTCTCGGTATATGAGCATATTGGACTTGTCTGCTTGTAGCTAGCTCTCAGTATATGGATATTTTGATCTCATCTGACATGTAGCTAGAACTTTGTGAATGGAAAGATGCACTACATTGGCATGTAGCTTGCTCTCTGTATATGGACATTTTGGACTCTAATAATATGTTGCTAGCTCTCTGTGCATGAAGGTATCTTCATGGATCTGCATGTTGGTAATTCTCAGTATATGGACTTGTTGGACACATCTGCCACGTACCTAGAACTCTGAATATGGATATGTTGGATTGATCTGCAAAGTAGGTCGCTCTGTATAGATCAACATAATGGACTTGTCTGACATGTAGCTAGCTCTCAGTATATGGACATGTTGGCGTAATCTGCCATGTGGCTAGCTTTCACTATATGGACATTTTGGACTCTTCTCACTTGTAGCTAGCTCTCTGCCATGGATATTTTAAACGGATCTGCAGTGTAGGTAGCTCTCAGTATATGGATACGTTGGACACATCTGCCTTGAAACTAGAACTCTTTATGTGGAAATGTTGCACTACTGTGCCTTGGATCTAGCTCTCTGTATATGGACAAGTTTGACTCATCTGTCTTGTAGCTAGAGCTCTGTATATGGAAATGTTGCACTACCCTTCCATATAGCTAGCTCTCTGTATATGGACGTTTTCGACTTGTCTGCCATATATCTGCCATATATCTGCCATACATCTGCCATGTAGCTCTCTGTACATTGATATGTTGGACTGATCTGCCAAGTAGGTAGCTCTCTGTGTAGGGACATATTGAACGTGTCTGCCATGAAGCTAGCTCTCATTTCATAGACATGATAGACTCATCTGCCTTGTAGCTAGTACTCTGTATATGGACATATTGGACTGCTCTGCCATGTAGCTAGCTCTCAATATATGGACACGTTGGACACATCTGCCATGTAGCTAGAACTCTGTATATGGAAATGTTGCACTCCCG
>NW_006409355.1:50428-52744 GCF_000296735.1 Chrysochloris asiatica | reverse complement strand
GTACCCTGTATATGGACATGTTGGACTACTCTGCCATGTAGCTAGCTCTCAGTATATGGACACGTTGGACTCATCTGCCATGTAGGTAACTCTCTGTACATGGATATGTTGGACTGATCTGCTAAATAAATAGCTCTCTGTATATGAACATATTGGACTTCTCTGCCATGTACCTGGTTCTCAATATATGGTCATGTTGGACTCATTTGCCATGTAGCTAGTACCCTATATATGTACATGTTGAACTACTCTGCCATGTAGCTAGCTCTCAGTATATGGGCATGTTTGACACATCTGCCATGTAGCTAGAACTCTGTACATGGATATGTTGGACTTATATTTAGGTAACTCTCAGTATATTAATATACTGGACTTCTCTGCCATGTAGCTAGTTCTCAGTATAGGAACATTTTGGACACATCTGCCATGTAGTTAGTACCCTGTATATGGGCATGTTGGACTTCTCTGCCATGTAGGCAGCTCTCAGTATATGGACACATTGGATACATCTGCCATGTAGCTAGCTCTCTGTACATGGATATATTTTATTGATCTGCCAAGTAGGTAGCTTTCTGTATATGAACATATTGGACTTGTCTGCCATGTAGCTTGCTCTCAGGATATGGACACGTTGGACACATCTGCCATGTAGGTAGAACTCTGTATATGGAAATGTTGCACTACACAGCCATATAGCTAGCTGCTGTATATAGACAAGTTGGACTCATCTGTCTGGTAGCTAGAACTCTGTACATGGAAATTTTTAACTACACTGCCATATAGCTAGCTCTCTGTAAATGGACATTTTGGACTCTTCTGCCATGTAGCCAGTACCCTTTGTAAGGCCTTGATAGACTACTCTGCCATTTAGCTACCTCTCAGGATATGGACATGTTGGACACATCTGCCATGTTACTAGAATGCTCAATATGGAAATCTTTCAGTACTCTGCCGTGTAGTTAGCTCTCTGTATATAGACAAGTTGGACTCATCTGACTTGTTGCTAGAACTCTGTGTATTGAAATGTTGTACTACACTGCCATGTAGGTAACTCTCTGTATACGGACATTTTTGACTCGTCTGCCACGTAACTAGTTCTCTGTACATGGATATGTTGGAGTGATCTGCAAAGTAGGTAGCTCTCTGTATATGAACATATTGGATTTTTCTGCCATGTAGCTAGCTCTGAGTATTTAGACATGATGGACTCATCTGCCATGTAGCTAGTACCCTGTATATGGACATGTTGGATTACTCTGTCATGTAGTTACCTCTCAGTATATGGAGACGTAGGACACATCTGCCATGTCACTAGATCCTTGTATGTGGAAATGTTGTTCTACCCTGCCATGTAGCTAGCTCTATGTATATGAACATATTGCATTTGTCTGCCATGTAGCTAGCTCTCAGTTTATGGACATATTGGACCATCTTCCATGTAGATAGTACCTAGAATATGGACATGTTGCAATACTCTGCCATGTAGCTAGATCTCAGTATATGGACATGTTGGACACATCTTCCAAGTAGGTAGAACTCTGTATATGGAAATGTTGCACTACTCTGCCTTGTAGCAAGCTCTCTGTATTTAGAAAAGTTGGACTCATCTGCCTTGTAGCTAGCTCTCTGTACAAGGATATGTTGGACTAAACTGCAAAGTAGTTGCTGTCTATATATGAACATATTGGAATTGTCTGCCATGTAGCTAGCTCTCAGTACACGGACACATTGGACACATCTGTCATGTAGCTCGAACTCTGTATATGGAAATGTTGCACTAGTCCACCATGCAGCTAGCTCTCTGTATATAGACAAGTTGGACTCATCTGCGTTGTGACTAGAATTCTGTATATGGAAATGTTGCACAACCTGGCCATGTAGCTAGCTCTATGTATATGGACATGTTGTACTACTCTGCCATGTAGCTAGCTCTCAGTATATGGACACGTTGGACTCATGTAAGTATTACCATGTATTTGGACATTTTGGATACATCTGCCATGTAACTAGAACTCTGTGTTTGGAAATGTTGCACTACTCTGCTATGTAGGTAGCTCTCTGTATATATACAAGTTAGACTCATCGGCCTTGTAGTTAGAAAACTGTATATGGAAATGTTCCCCTACCCTGCCTTGTAGCTAGCTCTCTGTATATGAACATTTTTGACTCATCTGCCATGTAGCTAGCTCTCTGTACATGGATATGTTGGACTGATCTGGGAAGTAGATAGCTCCCTGTATATGAACATATTGGACTTCTGTGCCATGTATATAGATGTCAGCATATGTTCATGATAGACTTATCTACCCTGTAGCT
>NW_006409355.1:47378-48779 GCF_000296735.1 Chrysochloris asiatica | reverse complement strand
ATAGACATGTTGGTCACATCTGCCATGTAGCTAGAACTCTGTACATGGATATGTTGGACTAATCTGCCAAGTAGGTAGCTCTCTGTATTTGAACATATTGGACTTGTCTGCAATGTAGCTAGCTCTCAGTATATGAACACCTTGGACTCATGTGTCATGTAGATAGTACCCTATATATGAACATGTTGGACTACTCTGCCATGTAGGTAGCTCTCAGTATATGGACATGTTGGATACATCTGCCATGTAGCTAGCTCTGTACATGGATATGATGGACTGATTTGCCAAGTAGGTAGCTCTTTGTATATGAATATATTGGCCTTGTCTGCCATGTAGCTGTTTCTCAGTATATGGACATGTTGGACTCATTTGCCATGTAACTAGTACCCTGTATATGGACATGTTGGACAACTCTGCCATGTAGCTAGCTCTGAGTATATGGTCATGTGGCACACATCTGCCATGTAGCTAGAACTCTGTATAGGGAAAGGTTGCCCTGCTCCGCCATTCAGCTATCTCTGTCTATAAACACAAGTTTGACTCATCTGCCTTGTAGCTAGAACTCGGTATATGGAAATGTTGCACAACCAGGCCATGTAGCTAGCTCCCTGTATATGGACAATTTGGACTTGCCTTTCATGTGGTTAGTACCCTGTAAATGGACATGTTGGACACATCTGCCATGTAGCTAGAACTCTGAATTTGGATATGTTGCACTACTCTGCCATGTAGCTAACTCTCTGCATACGTTCATTTTGGACTCGTCTGCCATGTAGCTAGCTCTTAGTATATGGACACGTTGGACATATCTGCCATGTAGCTAGAACTCTGTATATGGAAATATTGCACTACTCTGCCATGTAGCTAACTCTCTGCATACGTTCCTTTTGGACTCGTCTGCCCTGTAGCTAGCTCTCTGTACATGGATATGTTGGAATGATCTGCCAAGTAGGTGGTTCTCTGCATATAAACATATTGGACTTGTCTGCCATGTAGCTAGCTCTCAGTGTATAGACATGTTGGACTCATCTGCCTTGTAAGTAGAATTCTGTATATGGAAACGTTGTACTACCCTGCCATGTAGCTAGCTCTCTGTATATGGACATTTTAACTTGTCGGCCATGAAGCTAGCTCTCAGTACATGGACACATTGAACACATCTGCCATGTAGCTGTCAGTATATGGAAACGTTGGACTCATTATTAAGGTAGCTAGTACTCATTATATGGATATGATGGACTACCATGCCATGTAGCTAGCTGTGTACATATACAAGTTGGACTCATCAGCCTTGTAGCTTGAACTCTGTATATGGAAATGTTGCACTACCCTGCCATGTATCTAGCTCTCTGTATATAGACAAGTTAGACTAATCTGCCTTGTAGCTAGAACTCTATAATT
>NW_006409355.1:44985-45533 GCF_000296735.1 Chrysochloris asiatica | reverse complement strand
CCTTGTAGCTACAACTCTGTATATGGAAATGTTACACTACCTTGCTATGTAGCTTGCTCTCTGTATATGGGCATTTTGGACGCATCTACCATGGATATGATTGACTGATCTGCCAAGTAGTTAGCTCTGTACATGCACATATTGGACTTGTCTGCCATATAGCTAAGTCTCAGTATATGGACGTGTTGGACTCATTAGCCAGGTAGTAAATACTTTTTTTATGGATATGTTGTACTACTCTGCCATGTAACCAGCTCTCAGTAAATGAACACTTTGGACTCAACTGCCATGTAGCATGAACTCTGTATATGGAAATGATGCCCTACTCTGCCACATAGCTAGCTCTCTGCGTATGGACATTTGGGACACATCTGACATGTAGTTACCTCTCTGTGTATGGATATTTGGACTGATCTGCCATGTAGTTAGCTCTCAATATATCGACACGTTGGATATGTCTGCCATGTAACTAGAACTCTGTATATGGAAATGTTACACTACTCTGCAATGTAGCTAGATCTCTATATATAGACAAGTTGGTTTCATCT
>NW_006409355.1:23619-25227 GCF_000296735.1 Chrysochloris asiatica | reverse complement strand
TGGCTAGATGTCTGTATATGGACATTTTAGTCTCGTCTGCCATCTAGCTAGCTCTCTGTTCATGGATATGTTGCACTGTTCTGCCAAGTAGGTAGCTCTCTATATATGAACATATTGGACTTGTGTGCCCTGTATGTCGCTCTCCGTATATGAACACGTTGGACACATCTGTCATGTAGCTCCTGCCCTGAATATGGACACGTTGGACTATTGTGCCATGTAGCTAGCACTCTGAATATGGACATTTTGGATTCGTCTGCCATGTAGCTAGCTCTCTGTAGATGGATATGGTGGACTGATCTGCCAAGTAGATAGCTCTCTGTATATGAACATATTGGACATGTCTGCCATGCAGGTGGATCTCAGTATATGGACAAGTTGGACACATCTGACATGTAGGTAGTACCCTGAATGTGGACATGTTGGACTGCTCAGTCATGAAGCTAGCTCTCAGTATAAGGACACGTTGGACGTTTCTGCCATGTTGCTAGATCTCTGTACATGGAAATGTTGCACTACTCTGCCATTTAGCTATCTCTCTGAATGTAGACAAGTTGTACTCATCTGCCTTGTGACTAGAACTCTGTACATGGAAATGTTGCACTATCCTATCATGTGGCTAGCTCTCTGTATATGGACATTTTGGACTCATCTGCCATGTAGCTAGCTCTCTGTACATGGATATGTTGGACTTATCTGCCAAATAGATATCTCTCTGTATATGAACATAGTGGACATGTCTGCCATGCAGTTGGCTCTCAGTATATGGACAAGTTGGATACATCTGACATGTAGGTAGTACCCTGAATGTGGACATGTTGGACTGCTCAGTCATGTAGCTATTTCTCAGTAAAAGGACACCTTGGACACATCTGCCATGTAGCTAGATCTCTGTATATGGAAATGTTGCACTACTCTGCCAGGTAGCTTGCTCTCTGTATATAGACAAGTTGTACCCATCTGCTTGTGACTAGAACTCTGTATATGGAAATGTTTTACTACCCTGCCATGTGGCTAGCTCTCATTATATGGACATTTTGGACTTGTAAGCCATGTAGCTAGCTTTCTGTACATGGATAAGTTGGATTGATCAGCAAAGAAAGCACCCCTCTATATATGAACATATTGGACTTGTCTGCCAAGTGGCTAGCTCTCAGTTCATGTACACGTTGGATATATCTGCCATGTAGCTCCAACTCAGTAATGGAAATGCTGCACTTCCCTGCCATGTAGCTAGCTCTCTGTATACACAAGTTGGATTAATCTGCCTTGTAGACAGAACTCTTTCTATAAAAATGTTGCAGTACCCTGCCATTGTGCTACCTCTCTATATATGGACATTTTGGACTCGTCTGCCATGTAGCTAGCTCTCTGAACATGGATGTTTAGGACAGATCTGTCATCTTGGTAGCTCTCAGTATATGCACAGGGTGGACACATCTACCATGTAGTTAGAACTCTGTATATGGAAATGTTGCTCTACACTGCCATGCATCTAGTTGGACTCATAGAGAAGTTGGACTCATCTGCCTTGCAGCTAGAACTCTGTATATGGAAATATTACACTACTCTGCCATGTACCCAGCTTTCTGTATATGGACATTTTTT
>NW_006409355.1:21568-22523 GCF_000296735.1 Chrysochloris asiatica | reverse complement strand
TAGAACTCTGTATATAGAAATGTTGCGCTACACTGTCATGCATCTAGTTCTCTGTATATAGAGAGGTTAGACTCATCTGCCTTGTAGCTAGAACTCTGTATATGCAAACGTTGCACTACCGTGCCATGTACCCTGCTTTCTTTATATGGACATTTTTTTATTCGTCTGCCATGTAGCTAGCTCTCTGTACATGCATATGTTGGACTGATCTGCCAAGTAGTTAGCACTCTTTAAATGAACATATTGGATTTGTCTGCCCTGTAGTTGGCGCTCAGTATATGGAAACGTTGGACACATCTGCCATGTAGCTACTACCCTTAATATGCACATGTTGGACTACTCTGCCATGTACCTAGCTCTCAGTATATGGACACGTTGGACACATCTGCCATGTTGCTAGATCTCTATATATGGAAATGTTGCACTTCTCTGACATGTAGCTACTTCTCTGTATATAGAGAAGTTGCATTCATCTGCCTTGTGACTAGAAATCTGTATATGGAAATGTTGCACTACCCTGCCATTATGCTAGTTCTCTGTATATGGACATTTTGGACACGTATGCCATGTAGCTAGCTCTCTGTATGTGGATATTTTGTACTCATCTTCCATGTAGCTCACTCTCTTTCATGGATATTTTGGACTTATCTGCCTTGTATGTAGCTCTCAGTATATGGACAGGTTGGACACATCATCCATGTAGCTACAACTTTGTATATGGAAATGCTGTACTTCCCTGCCATGTAGCTTTCTCTCTGTATATACACAAGTTTGATTAATCTGCCTTGTAGATAGAACCCTTTATATAGAAATTTTGCAGTACCCTTCCATGTAGATAGCTTTTGTATATGGATATTTTGGACTCCTCTGCATTGTAGCTAGCTCTCTATACATGGATGTTTTGGACTGATCTTTCATGTAGGTAGCTCTCAGTAGAGGGACACGGTGGACACAT
>NW_006409355.1:19377-20328 GCF_000296735.1 Chrysochloris asiatica | reverse complement strand
CACGTCTGCCATGTAGCTACTACCCTGAATATGGACATGTTGGACTGCTCTACAATGTAGCTAGCTCTCTGTATATGAACATTTTGGACTCGTCTACCATGTAGCTAGCTCTCTGTATATGGATATGTTGGACTGATCTACCAAATAGGGAGCTCTCTATATATGAACATATTAGACTGGTCTGCCATACTGGTGGATCTCAGGATATGGACAAGTTAGTCACATCTGCCATGTAGGTAGTACACTGAATGTGGACATGTTGGACTGCTCAGTCATGTAAATAACTCTCTGTATTTGCACACATTGAACACATCTGTCATGAAGCTAGAACTCTGTATATGGAAATGATGCTCTACACTGGAATGTATCTAGCTCTCTGTATATAGACAAGTTGGACTCATCTGCCTTGTTGTTAGAACTTTGTATATGGAAATGTTGCACTACCCTGCCATGTAGCCAGCTTTCTGTATATGGACATTTTGGATTCGTCTGCAATGTAGCTAGCTCTCTGTACATGAATATGTTGGACTGATCAGCCAAGTAGGTAGTTCTATGTGTATGAACATATTGGACTTGATTGCCCTGTAGGTGGCTCTCATATATGGACATATTGGACACATCTGCCATGTAGCTACAACCCTAAATGTGGACATGTTGGACTACTCTGCCATGAAGCTAACTCTCAGTATATGCACACATTGCTCACATCTGCCATGTAGCTAGGACACTTTATATGGAAATGCTGCACTACTCTTTCATGTAGCCAGCTCTCTGTATACTGACAAGTTGGACTCATCTGCCTTGTGACTAGAATTCTGTATATGGAAATGTTCCACTATCCTGCCACGTGGCTAGATCTCTGTAGATGGATATTTTAGACTCGATTGTCATCTAGCTAGCTGTCTGTTCATGAATATGTTGGACTGTTCTGCCAAGTAGGTAGCTCTCTAT
>NW_006409355.1:17105-18422 GCF_000296735.1 Chrysochloris asiatica | reverse complement strand
ATGGACACGTTGGGCAAATCTGCCATGTAGTTAGAATTCAGTATATGGAAATGTTGCGCTACAAAGCCATGTAGTTAACTCTCTGTATATAGACAAGTTGGACTCATCTGCCTTGTAGCAAGAACTCTGTATATGGAAATGTTGCACTACCCTGCCATGTGGCTAGCTCTCTGTATATGGACATTTTGATCTAGTCTGCCATATAGCTAGCTCTCTGTACATGGATATGTTGGACTGACCTGCCAAGTAGGTAGCTCTCTGTATATGAACATATTGGACTTGTCTGGCATGCAGGTGGCTCTCAGTATATGGACAAGTTGGACACATCTGACATGTAGGTAGTACCCTGAATATGGACATGTTGGACTGCTCAGTCATGTAGCTAACTCTCAGTATAAAGACACATTGTACACATATGCCATGCAGCTATATCTCTGTATATGGAAATGTTGCACTACTCTGCCATCTAGCTAGCTCTCTGTATATAGACAAGATGTAATCATCTGTCTCGTGACTAAAACTCTGCATATGGAAATGTTGCACTACCCTACCATGTGGCTAGCTCTCTGTATATGGACATTTTGGACTCGTATACCATGTCACGAGCTCTCTGTACATGGATATGGTGGACTGATCTGCCAAGAAGGTAGCCCTCTATATATGAACATATTGGTCTTGTCTGCCATGTGGCTAGCTCTCAGTTTATGGACACGTTGGACATATCTGCCATGTAGCTAGAACTCTGTATATGGAATTGTTGCTCCACACTGCCATGTAGCTAGCTTTCTCTCTATATGAACATATTGGACTTGTCTGCCATCTACCCAGCTTTCTGTATATGGACATTTTTTATTCATCTGCCATGTAGATAGCTCTCTGTAGATGGAAATGTTGGACTGATCTACCAAGTAAGTAGCTCTCTTTATATGAACATATTGGACTTATATTCCCTGTAGTTGGCTCTCAGTATATGGTAACGTTGGACACATCTCCCAGTTAGCTACATGTTGGATGACTCTACCATGTACCTAGCTCTCAATATATGGACACATTGGACACATCTGCCATGTAGCTAGAACTCTTTATATGGAATTGTTGCTTTACACTGCCATGTAGCTAGCTTTCTCTCTATATGAACATATTGGACTTGACTGCCATGTAGCTAGCTCACAGGTTATGGACACGTTGGACACATCTGCCATGTAGCTACAACTCTGTGTATGGAAATGCTGTACTACTTTGCCATGTAGCTTGCTCTCTGTATATACACAAGTTGGATTAATCTGCCTTGTAGATAGTACACTGTATATAGAAATG
>NW_006409355.1:12547-15072 GCF_000296735.1 Chrysochloris asiatica | reverse complement strand
GTTCCACTACCGTGCCACGTGGCTAGATGTCTATATATGGACATTTTAGATTCGTCTGCCATCTAGCTAGCTCTCTGTTCATGGATATGTTGGACTGTTCTGCCAAGTGGGTAGCTCTCTATATATGAACATATTGGACTTGTCTGCCCTGTATGTGGTTCTCCGTATATGGACACGTTAGACACATCTGTCATGTAGCTCCTAACCTTAATATGGCCATGTTGGATTATTGTGCCATGTAGCTAGCTCTCTGAATATGGACATTTTGAACTCATCTGCCATGTAGCTACTATCCTGAATATGGAAACGTTGAACTACTTTGCCATGTATGTAGCTCTCCGTATATGGAAATTTTGGACTCGTCTGCCATGTAACTAGCTCTCTGTACATGGATATCTTGGACTGATCTGCCAAGTAGGTAGCACTCTGTATATGAACATATTGGACTTGTCTGCCATGCAGATGGCTCTCAGTATATGGACAAGTTGGACATATCTGCCATGTAGGTAGTTCCCTGATCATGGACATGTTCGACTACTCAGTCATGTAGCTAGCTCTCAGTATATGGAAACATTGCAAATATCTGCCATGTAGCTAATACTCTGTATATGGAAACGTTGCACTACCCTGCCATGTAGTACGATCTCTATATATAGAAAAGTTGGACTCATCTGCTTTGTAGCGAGAAATCTGTACATGAAAATGTTGCACTACCTGCATGTAACTAGCTCTCTGTATATGGACATTTTGGACTCGTCTGCCATGTAGCTAGTTCTCTGTACATGGATATGTTGGAATGATCTTCCAAGTAGGTCGCTCTCTGTATATGAACATATTGGACTTTTCTGCCAAATAGTTCACTCTCTATACATGTATATGTTGGACTGATCTGCCAAGTTGGTAGCTCTTTGTATATGGACATTTTGGACTCGTCTGCCATGTAGCTAGCTTTCTGTACATGGCTATGTTGGACTGATCTGCCAAGCAGGTAGCACTCTGTATATGAACACATTGGACTTGTCTGCCCTGTAGGTGGCTCTCAGTATATGGACACATTGGACACATCTGCCATGTAGCTACTACCCTGAATATGGACATGTTGGACTACTCTGCCATGTAGCTAACTCTCAGTATATGGACACCTTGGACACATCTGCCATGTAGCTAGAACTCTTTATAGGGAAATGCTGCACTACTCTGCCATGTAGCCAGCTCTCTGTATACAGACAAGTTGGACTCCTCTGCCTTTTGACTAGAAAACTGTATATGGAAATGTTCCACTACCTTGCCACGTGGCTAGATGTCTATACATGGACATTTTAGACTTATCTGCCATATATCTAGCTCTCTGTTCATGCATATGCTGGCCTGTTCTGCCAAGTAGGTAGCTCTCTCTATATGAACTTATTGGACTTGTCTGCCCTATATGTGGTTCTCTGTATATGGACACGTTGGACACATCTGTCATGTAGCTCCTACCCTCAATATGGACAGGTTGGACCATTTTTCCATATAGCTTGCTCTCTGAATATGGACATTTGGACTCGACTACCATGTAGCTAGCTCTCTGTACATGGATATGTTGGCCTAATCTGTCAAATAGGTAGCACTCTGTATATGAACATATTGGACTTGTCTGCCACGCATGTGGCTCTCAGTATATGGACAAGTTGGACATATCTGACATGTAGGTAGTACCCTGAATGTGGACATGTTGGACTTCTCAGTCATGTAGCTAGCTCTCAGTATAAGGACAGATTGGACACATCTGCCATGTAGCTAGATCTCTGTATATGGAAATGTTGCACTACTCTGACATGTAGATAGCTCTCTGTATATAGACAAGTAGTACTCATTTGCCTTGTGACTAGAACTCTGTATATGGAAATGTTGCACTACCCTGCCATGTGGATAGCTCTCTGTATATGGACATTTTGGACTCATGTGCTATGTAGCTAGATGTCTGTACATGGATATGTTGGACTAATCTGCCAGGAAGGTAGCCCTCTATATATGAACATATTGGACTTGTCTGTCATGTAGCTAGCCCTCAGTTTATGGACGCGTTAGACACATTTGTCATGTAGCTACTACTCTGTATATGGAAATGCTGCACTACTCTACCATGTAGCTACCTCTCTGTATATACACAAGTTGGATTAATCTTCCTTGTAGGTAGAACTCTGTTTGTAGAAATGTTGCACTACCCTGTCCATATACAGGTATCTCTCTGTATATGGACATTTTGTACTCGTCTGCCAGGTAGCTATCTTTATTTACATGGATATTTTGGACTGATCTGTCATGTAGGTAGCTCTCAATATGTGGACAGGTTGGACACATCTACCATGTAGCTATAACTCTGTATATGGAAATGTTGATCTACACTGCCATGTATCTAGCTCTGTGTAAATAGACTACTTGGACTCCTCTGCCTTTTAGCTAGAACTCTGTATATGGAAATGTTGCACTACCCTGCCATATGGCTAGCTCTCTGTATAGGGACATTTTGCACTCATCTGCCA
>NW_006409355.1:8600-12224 GCF_000296735.1 Chrysochloris asiatica | reverse complement strand
TTTTGAAATCGTCTGCCATGTAGCTAGCTCTCTGTACATGGATATGTTGGACTGATCTGCCAAGTAGGTAGCACTCTGTATATGAACATATTGGACTTGTCTGCCTTGCATGTGGCTCTCAGTATATGGACAAGTTGCACACATCTGCCATGTAGGCAGTACCCTGAACATGGACATGCTGGACTCAGTCATGTAGCTAGATGTCAGTATATTGAAACATTGCAAACATATGTCATGTAGCTAGTACTCTGTATATGGAAACGTTGCACTACCCTGCCATGTAGTTCAATCTCTCTATATAGACAAGTTGACTCAAAGGCTTTCTAGCTAGAAATCTGTACATGAAAATGTTGCACTATCCTGCATGTAACTAGCTCTCTGTATATGGACATTTTGGACTCGTCTGCCATGTAGCTAGCTCTCTGTACATGGATATGTTGGAATGATCCTCCAAGTAGTACGCTCTCTGTATATGAACATATTGGAGTTGTCTGCCATATAGTTCGATCTCTGTACACGTATATGTTGGACTGATCTGCCAAGTAGGTAGCTCTCTGTATATGACCATTTTGGACTCGTCTGCCATGTAGCTAGCTTTCTGTACTTGTCTATGTTGGACTGATCTGTCAAGTAGGTAGCACTCTGTATGTGAACATATTGGACTTGTCTGCCATGCAAGTGGCTCTGAGTATATGGACAAGTTGGACAAATCTAACATGTATATAGTACACTGAATATGCACATGTTGAACTACCCAGTCATGTAGCTCGCTCTATGCATATGGACACGTTGGACACATCTGCCATGTAACTAGAACTCTATATATGGAAAAGTTGCTCTACACTGCCATGTATCTAGCTCTCTATATAGACAAGTTGGACTCATCTGCCTTGTAGCCTGAACTCTGTATATGGAAATGTTTCACTACTCTTCCATGTGGCTAGCTCTCTGTATATGGACTAGATGGACTCATCTGCCTTGTAGCTAGAACTTTGTATATCAAAATGTTGCACTACACTGCTATTTGCCTAGCTTTCTGTATATGCAAATTTTGTACTCGTCTGTCATATAGCTAGCTCTCTGTATATGAATATATTGGACTTATCTGTCCTGTAGGTGACTCTCAGTATATGGACACGTTGGACACATTTGCCGTGTAGCCAATACTCAGAATATGGACATGTTGGACTACTCTGCCATTTTGCTAGCTCTCCGTATATGGACACGTACGACACCTCTGCCATGCAGCTAGAATTCTGTATATGAAAATGCTGCACTACTCTGCCATGTAGCTAGCTCTCTGTATATAATCAAGTTGGACTCATCTGCCTTGTGACTAGAACTCTGTATATGGTAATGTTCCACTACAGCTCTCTGTATGTGGACATTTTGGACTCATATCCCATGTAGCTAGCTCTCTGTACATGGATATGTTGGACTCATCTTCCAAGTAGGTAGCTCTCGGTATATGAACATATTGGACTTGTCTGCCCTGTTGGTGGCTCTAAGTATATGGACACATTGGACACATCTGACATGTAGCTAGAACTCTGTATACGGAAATGTTGCACTACTCTGCCATCTAGCTAGCTCTCTGTATATGAACATGTTAGACTGATCTGCCAAGTAGGTAGCACTCTGTATATTAACATATTGGACTTGTCTGCCATGTAGCTAGCTCTCAGTATATGTAAAAGTTGGACTCATTCACCATGTAGCTAGAACTCTGTATATGGAAAGGTTGCACTTCCCTGCATATAGCCAGCTCTCTGTATATGCATATTGCAGACAAGTCTGCCATGGAGCTAGCTCTCTGTGCATGGATATTTTGGACTGATCTGCCATGTATATAGGTCTCAATATATGGACGTGTTGGTCTCATCTGCCATGTAGGTAGTACTCTGTATATGGAAATCTTGCACTATCCTGCCGTGTATCTATCTCTCTGCATATAGACAAGTTCGACTCAAAAGCCTTGTAGCTAGAAATCTGTATATGGAAATGTTGCACTACCCTGCCATTTAGCTAGCTCTCTGTATATTGAAATTTTGGACTTTTCTACAATGTAGCTAGCTCTCTGTACATGGATATTTTGGTTAGATCTGCCAAGTAGGTATCTCTCTGTATATTAACATATTGGACATGTCTGCCTTGAAGCTAGCTCTCAATATATGGACATGTTGGATTCATTAGCCAGGTCGATAGTACTCTTTATATGGACATGTTGGACTCCTCTGCCATGTAGTTAGCTCTCTGTATGTGGATATTTTGGACTGATCTGCCATGTAGGTAACTCTAAGGACATGGGCACGTTGGATACATCTGCCTTGTATCTAGAACTCTGTATATGGAAATGTTCCATCATTCTGCCATGTAGCTAGCTAGCTCTCTCTATATAGACAAGTTGGACTCATGTGCCTTGTAGTTAGAACTCTGTATATGGAAATGTTGCACTACCCTGCATATAAGTAGCTCACTGTATATGGACGTTTTGGACACGTCTGCCATGTAGTTTGCTCTCTGCATGGATATTTTGGACAGATTTGCCATGTAGGTAGCTCTCAGTATATGGACATGTTGGACACATCTGCCATATAGCTAGGAATGTTTATATGGTCATGATGGATTACACAGCCATGTAGCTAGTTCTCAGTATATGAACACTTTGGACTCATGTGCCATATAGCTTTTACTCTGTATATGGAAATGATGCACTTCTCTGCCATATAGCTAGCTCTCTCTATATGGATATTTTGGACCTGTCTGACATGTCACTAGTGTCCTGTGAATGGATATTTTGGACTGATCGCCATGTAGCTAGGTATCTGTATATGAACATATGGGACTTGCCTGTCATGCAGCTAGCTCTCAGTATATGGACTAGTTGGACTCATCTGCCATGCAGCTTGTACCCTGTATATCGACATGTTGGACTACTTTGTCATGTAGCCAGCTCTCAGTATATGGACACGTTAGACACATCTGCCATGGAGCTAGAACTCTGTATTTGGAAATGATGCACTAGTCTGCCATGTAGCTAGCTCTCTGTTTATGTACATTTTGGACTTTTCTGACATTTAGATAGCTCTCTGTACACGGATTTGTTGGGCTGATCTGGCACATAGCTAGTAACATGTATATTGACATATTGCACTATTCTACCATGTATATAGCTCTCAGAATATGGACATGTTGAACTCATCTGCCATTTAGCTAGTACCATGTATTTGGACATGTTGAACTACTCTGCCATGTAGCTAGCTCTCACTATATGGACACGTTGGTCATATCTGCCATGTAGCTATAACTCTGTATATGGAAATGTTGCTCTACCCTTCCATGTAGCTAGCTCTCTGTATATGCACATATTGGTCTTTTTTGCCATGTTACTAGCCCTCAATATATGGACACGTTGGACACATCTGCCATGTAGCTAGTACCCTGTATATGGACATGATAAACTACTCTGCCATGTAGTTAGCTCTCACTGTATGGACAAGTTAGTCCTATCTGCCATGGACCTAAATAACTGTATATGGAAATGTTGCTCTACCCTGCCATGTATCTAGCTCTCTGTATAAGAACATATTGGTCTTGTCTGCCATCTTGATAGCCCTCAGTATA
>NW_006409355.1:5780-6600 GCF_000296735.1 Chrysochloris asiatica | reverse complement strand
CCTTGTTGCTAGCTCTCAGGATATGGACAAGTTGGACACATCTGCCATGTAGCTAGAACTCTGTGTATGGAAATGTTGCACTACACTGCCATGTACCTAGCTCTTTGTATATAGACAAGTTGGACTCATCTGCCTTGTAACTAGAACTCTGTTTATGGAAATATTGCACTACACCGCATATAGCTAGCTCTCTGTATATGGACATTTTGGACACGTCTGCCATGTAGCTAGCTCTCAGTATATGGACATGTTGGACTCATCTCTCATATAGCTAGTACCCTGTATATGGACATGTTGAACTACTCGGCCATGGAGCTAGCCTCTCAGTATATGGACATGTTGAACACATCTGCCATGTAGCTAGACCTCTATATATGGAAATGTTGTACTACACTGCTAAGTAGTTAGCTCTCTGTATATAGACAAGATAGAATCTTCTGCTTTGTAGTTAGAACTCTGTATATGGAAATGTTGAACTACCCTGCCATGTGGCTAGCTCTGTGTATATGGACACATTGGACTATTCTGCCATAAAGCTTGTTTTCAGAATATGGATATGTTGGACTCATCTGACATGTAGCTTAATCTCTTTATATATATATGGACTCATCTGACATGTAACTAACTTTCAGTATTTAGATATGTTGGATTCATCTGCCATGTAGCTAGTACTCTGTATATAGACATGTTGTACTATTCTTCCAGAAAGCTTGTTTTCACTATAAGGACACGTTGGACTCATCTGATATGTAGCTAAAACTCTTTATATACAAATGTTGCACTACTATGCCATGTAGCTGGCTCTCTATATATGGACTTT
>NW_006409355.1:4486-5115 GCF_000296735.1 Chrysochloris asiatica | reverse complement strand
TAGGTAACTCTCTGTATATGAATATATTGGACTTATCTGCCATGCAGGTAGCTCTCTGTATTAACATGTTCATTTCATCTTCGGTAGGTAGTCCTCTGTAAATACACATGTTGCACTCATCTGCCATATAGCTAAATTTCAGGTTATGGACATTTTGGACTCATCTTCCATGTAGCTATTACTCTGTATATGGACATGTTGGACTACTCTGCCATTTAGCTAGCTCTCAGTATATGGACAGCTTGGACACATCTGCAATGTAGCTAGTTCTTAGTATATGGACATGATGGTGTCATTAGCCAGGTAGCTAATACCCTGTATATGGACATGTTGGACTACACTGCCATGTAGCTAGATCTCTGTATATGGATATGTTGTACTACTCTGTAATGTAGCTCGCTCCCGGTACATAGACAAGTTGCACTCGTCTGCCTTGTAAGTAGAACTCTGTATATGGAAATGTTGCACTACCCTGCCTTGTAGCTAGCTCTCTGTATATGGACATTTTGGACTCATCTGTCATGTAGCTAGCTTTCTGTACATGGATATGTTGGTCTGATCTGTCAAGTAGTTAGCTCTCTGTATATGAACATATTGGACTTATCTGCCATGTAGGTAGCTCTCAGTAT
>NW_006409355.1:3650-4114 GCF_000296735.1 Chrysochloris asiatica | reverse complement strand
TCTCTGTGCATGGATATTTTGGACAGAGCTTCCATGTAGGTAGCTCTCAGTATATGGAAATGTTGGAAAGATCTACCATGTAGCTAGAACTCTGTATATGGAAATGTTGCACTACTCTGCCATGTAGCTAGATCTCTGTATATAGACATTTTGGATTTGTTTGCCATGTAACAAGCTCTCATATATGAACACTTTGGACTCATCTGGCATTTAGCTTGAACTGTCTATATGGAAATGTTACACTACTCTTCCATGCAGCTAGCTCTCTCTATATGGACATTTTGGACTCATCTGACATGTAGCTATCTCTCACTATATGGACATTGTAGACTCATATGACAGTTAGCAAGCTCTCTGTGCATGGATATTTTGGACTGATCTGCCATGTAGGTAGCTCTCAGTATATGGACACGTTGGAAAGATCTGCCATGTAGCTAGAACTCTGTATATGGAAATGTTGCACT
>NW_006409355.1:0-655 GCF_000296735.1 Chrysochloris asiatica | reverse complement strand
ATACCTGCCATGTAGCTAGTACCCTCTATATGGACTTGTTGGGCTGATCTGCTATGTAGGTAGCTGTCAGTATATGGACACATTGGACATATATGCCATGTATCTAGCTCTCTGTATATAGACAAGGTGGACTCATCTGCCTTGCAGCTAGAACTCTGTATATGGAAAAGTTGCACTATCCTGCCATGTAGCTAGCCCTTGTATATGGACATTTCAGACTCTTCTGCCATAAAGTCAGCTCTCTGTACATGGATATGTTGAACTGATCTACCAAGCAGGTATCTCTTTGTATATGAACATATTGGACATGTCTGCCACATAGCTAGCTCTCAGCATATAGACAAGTTGGATTCATCTGCCTTGAAACGAAAACTCTGTATATGGAAATGCTGCACTACCCTGCCATGTAGCTAGCTCTGTGTTTATGATCATATTGGATTTGTCTGCCATGTAGTTAGCTCTAAGAAAATGGAAATGTTGCACTACTCTGCTATGTAGCTACCACTCAGTATATGGATACGATGGACACATCTGCCATGTAGCTAGAACTCTGCATATGGAAATGTTGCACTTCTCTGCTAAGTAGCTAGCTCTCTATATATAGACAAGTTGGACTCATCTGTTTGTAGTAAACACTGAATATGGAACGGTTGCA
>NW_006409354.1:87548-88570 GCF_000296735.1 Chrysochloris asiatica | reverse complement strand
ATTTTGTAAAGAATTTAGTGAAGAAAATGCTATGGAACATTTCTATTCTGTAACACATTCAGTGGACTTGAGCTTTAATAGAATCTGTGGCAGGAGGTGTTGTATAATTCTTTTTATTAATACTTTGTTGTGTTTTCTAAGCAAGTCTTCACAGCAAATGCTCCCTGAAGCTCTCTTTCTTAGAACTCCTTAAAACCTGAACTAAAATTAACTCCTTTGTTCACTGTTTAGCAAAATAGTAGACTGGATAACAGATATAAGTGCAATCCAACATTGAATAAAGTCTATTTGAGACCCAATGGTCAACTAATCCTCAAATTTATTTGTTTATTTTAAAGATATCATAAAAGTGAAGATGAAATACAGGATGGTATCAATTCCTATGGGTCCAGGGTTTGGTGAGGGGATACACATTGCTTCCAGGAATAAGAGATTCAGATGCCAAGTATTGGTGATATTACCTGGATTTGGTGTTTGAGAGGGAAATATTGGGTCAGAGGATGTGACAAGGTTATGTATCCAATTTAATCAGCTTTCAATTACAGAGATGAGGAATGATGACAGATAACTGAAAATACATAGATACTCTAAGAAAATATATTACAGAAAAGAGACATAAAGTTATTAGTTAAAAATTAATTAATGGAAAGATTTTGGAGCCATGAGTTTTGAAATTATTATTATCATTACTATCAGAAACAGTGCCCTGCATTATTCATCACTGGACCGATTTGAACAACTGGGAGTTTCAGGATATCCACACAGGGACTTGGGAAAATTGTCTTAAAGTGAGGAGCAGATACCACTGATGCCAAAGAAACTGTGTAATACTCAGGTTGAACAGTGAAGGACCCTGCTCCTGATCAACAAAATGGCATTGCAGCTGCCCCAAGTGGCACTGAATGAAGTCCTGCTTAAGCTTTGGTTTCCTGAAGGTTAAGTCTTTATTACACCAAGAAACCCTCTCCCCAGTAGTTTCAGGTTTTAGGAATATCACCTTAATTCCAACCATTGGAATCCCA
>NW_006409354.1:71082-83955 GCF_000296735.1 Chrysochloris asiatica | reverse complement strand
TAAAGCTCTAAATATATTTTCTTGTTGATCTGGTATGAAAGTGTAACATTCAACATGTAAACTGGCACAACTGACCCCTTGATCAGCTGTAAACAGGTCTAGAGCCACGCGATTTTGGAACATCCCTTTTCTAATATGTATCACCTCATCTATAGTAAGTGTGAGTGATTTTCTAGTCTTATTTAGGGCTTGGGCTGTGTGTTCAGCTAATGCAACCTTAATAGTCCCTGCTCCTAATAGGAATACAGCCATAGGATAAAACCACCAAGCAGTTATTTTTTTCTCTGTGCCTTTGGTGATATATCATGTCCCAATTGTGAGGGATTATTGGAAGGTGCTGTAAAATGCACCAGGCTATGTAGGGTTTAACCAGGTACATCTACCAGCCCAAATGACAGGTATGTTTTGCCGTCCATAGCAGCCACAAATTTAGAGGGACCCTACCATTATGAGATCAGATGGAGTGTTCTCCATGTACCTTCTTCTCATCCACCAGTGTCGAGGTTGAGTTACATAGGTTATGTTTTGACATAATTTTAGGGATGTGCACCCTGATATCCTTTGGGAGTCTTCCCACAGTTGCTCAATGCACTTAGGAGCTAGGACCTATAGTGTTACAATTTCACTTATAATCCACCTCCATTCATTTCTTTTAGCATAACCAATGACGGGTTGGCTGTGAGGTGTCTGGAAAATGAGCTTCAACAGCTGCCTCCAAACAAGTTTCCAGGATTCAACAATGGATGTATCTTATGAAGCCACCCACATAGCAGAATATATCTGCCAGGAAAGCATCCTGAAGCGGTGGGAAGTTTAGTACAAACCCAAAAGTGGGATACATTATGCACCCTGGTAAACATGTGTGCCCAGGAGATAAAGCTGTTGGCTGGATCAATCTGGGTGAAGAGACAATAGTGACACAGGTACCATTAGTGGAAGATCATGACCTTCTGGAAGAGTGCAAGCTACTCTCTTGTTTCAAGAGATGACTGTGGCTGAATTAGGTGATTTACCAGGTCAATAATATCAGACTTGTTCACCCTTAACTATGGTAGTTCTTAGGTGTAATATCTTTATGGCCATTAGAGGGATTGATCATAAGGCTATGGCCAGTGTTCGTCTCAGAAGGGAATCGGTTTGTTCCTGGTGACATACATACACACAACATGTGAGTCCACTTGCTCAACCTTGGAGAGATTCGTAAATCATATTCTAATCCTTTTCCCCAGGTTGTCATTACGGCCAACCGGGGATCACATCTCTCTAGGACTGTTCCCATTGATTCTTACTTTGATCTTTTACCTGGTCCTAGGACATCTGGGGAAGGAAGCACAAGTACACCAGAGGTATCCCAAACAGGGCATAACAGAGCATCTTCTTCAGTAATTTTATCTTACAGTAATAAATATACACCTTTGATTACTCTATCTAGAAGAGATAACCTGGTGTGCTGGGGCTGCTCATTCAATAATGGTATGGACAGATTTGGTCTTTGTGAGCAACCCTTATAACACTAGAGGTTCATGGGTTATCAGAAATTTCTCTTTAAGTAGTCTATTATATCACTCAATCATCCCCACAGCTTGAGGCTTATTGTGACATGGTATAGCCAACTTATATACACGGTTTTGCCCATTCTTTAACTCGACTGCCAAAATGAGTTCCTCTGTCACTAATAATAACTTCAGGAATCCTGTACATTGCACACAGGATTTTTAAGGACCTAATGGTCACCTCTTGATCTGCCCTAGTGGTGGGGTGAGCAAACAACAAAACAGTAACTGTGTCTACCACTGTAAATGCATACCACACATCTCTGTTGGTAGGGAGAGGCCCTACATAATTGGCTTGTCATGGTTGAAAGGGTTGTTCACCTAAAGGTACTTGTCCAAGAGTAGCCCTAAGTTTTCTCCTTTGAGGATACATCTTTGCAAAAGTGGGGCAGTCCTTGACTGCAACATGGGTTGCAGAAGAGGAGAGCACCAATCTCCATCACTGTGCCATGTGTAACATAGTCCTTGCACCCACATGTCCTAACTTTCTATGAACCACATAGCTTTATTTCCTGGAGGAATAGACACAGCTCTGAACCAGTCTAGGGTATCAGCTTCATCATTCCCATGCCTTATAAGTTTCTGATGCCCTCACAAATTGTATATGTATACCTCTTTCTGGGAGGTATACATATACCATTCTCAGTGATCGTTTCACATGAACTGTCCCCACACAAAGTGATGGTTCACTAGCAAGTTTTGCTGTGCCCACTAGGGTAATCACAGAGCAAGTCAACAAAAGGCATCCCAGCTGTGTATTCCAATGTGAAGGGGGCCATATTCCACAATAACCACCATCCACGTTGCTTGTTAACTCTGCCCATTGGATACTCTGCTCAAAGCTACTGCTGTCCATCATCTGTGGTTACCCTTACTTGAGCCATCTGTATAACATACATGAGTAGGCAGAGGGGGGAGAACCTTCTCTGTATGGGCTGGGGCCAATTTGCTAAGTGGAAAGCCTTCCTCAGCGAGCAAAGTGCAAGTCAGAGGTCCCAGAATCTTCTGAAGTTCCTGTGCCACAGGACTAATACTGAGCTCAGAACTTTGCTCTAAGTATGCACCCAAATT
This sequence comes from Chrysochloris asiatica, assembly GCF_000296735.1. Classification (NCBI taxonomy): domain Eukaryota; kingdom Metazoa; phylum Chordata; class Mammalia; order Afrosoricida; family Chrysochloridae; genus Chrysochloris; species Chrysochloris asiatica. The sequence goes on along the minus strand of NW_006409354.1, from coordinate 81,331 downwards.
AGGCAACGTAGGTATTTGGGCCACCCCAGTCTTTGGGGCTTTCATCCATCTGCATATCCTGCTATAGGGTATATGTTGCCAACCTCCACTTTCCCTTGCTGGGTAACTGGCTCACAAGCCTGCAAGGCTGCATACACTGCAGCTAACTGCTTCTCTATTAGAGAGTACCTTATCTCTGCCCCCTTCAACAACTGGGACCAGAATCCTATAGACACTCTCCTCTTGATCATTGACTCACACATACTGCATCCAAAGCTTTACATGATAATCATCATATCTAGCTGGAAAGGACGTTGGGGATTCACTACTTGTAGAACACACTACACGTGGTGTGGTGAAACACTGATTCTTTACTATCCCCCAATCCCAGGGGATTTGCCTCTTACAGAGGGCATGCAAGGGCTGAAGCAATGGCTCAAGAGGAGGGATGAACACCCTTCAATAACCAACAAAGGTCTGTACTTGCTTCTCTGTGGTGGGTGTAGGATAGGCCTGAACATTATCTATTATAGCGTCAAGAATAAACGTTGTCTTAACTAACCAAACAACTCCCAAGTATTTGATTGATAAGCCAGGGTCTTGGACTTTGTTCTCATTGACAGCCCATCTCCAGTCACCTAGTGCCTCTCCAAGGCTCTCTGCTGCTGCTTCTAAATCTGCAAGAGAATCAGAGGTTAACATAACATCATCAGTATAGTGAAATAGGGCCACTGACTCTGGTCGGGGCCATGAGGCTATATACTGGGCCACTAACCCAGTATATAGAGTTAGTGTTGTTGTCAACCCTGATTCCCATCCAGAATTTTCTGATATTTCTTGAAAGAAATACCAGAAGGAAATATCAAAAACAATAACTGCAGTCTGGTGGACTACTACTAGATAAAGGCAAATGGTCAGGTTTCTTTAGGTCAAACCCCATTCCAAGACTGAGACTCAAGGGGAATACATGAGTAGGCCTATGGTCTTGCTGATGATCACTTTGGTCAACCAAGAACAGGAATGGGGGGAAAACAGCAATGAAGTTGTGAGCTAAGTCTGACCAGGTTCAATAGATTCCTGTCAACCTGGATTGAGACCTGGTTAGCCAGTAGTGTGTCGAGACCTGAGAACTCCTGGACTCCGGGACAGGGACATGGCCACAGAGTAATAGCATGGAGAGTGAAGGTCCAGCTGATATAAAGTGAGGGAGATGAACAAGAACAACCATACTTGCAGATAGTACCCACTTGACCTGGCTTCAATGGCTGGAAGATCAGTCCTTGATTAGAGGAAGAAAAAAAAAAATTATCTGCTACAATTTGATGAACTTATTCTATACTTATGAATGTAGTAGCTCAAAAGAGGGAACAAATGTTTATAGAGAGCATCACTACCACGACCTCGGAAATCAGGGTTGACATTGGTGACACAAAATGGGGAACTACAAAGGCAAGAAGTGACTGGCTTATAAGCTTTCAAGAGGGAGCCTAGTTTCAGAGGGTGCAGAGGCAGTAGAATCTCCACTAAGTTGTTTTCAACCTGTCTAGATGGGGTTGGTGAAAAGAGATGGAGATAAGATTCTTGTGGTTCAATAGTGAGTAAAATTGCTATCTGGACTGACTGTGAGTGTTGGAAATGTAAAGGTAGATGTTTTTTAACAAAAAGATGGGAGTGTTTGATTTTGCACTCTGGGAACAAAGGACCCTGGGACCATCTACAGAGAAGAGCAGTGTGGGACACTATCCAGAGAACTAGTCATATCAGAGATTGCGGCAGAGATGATGACATGGAGAGATGGAGTGGCTGTGGACTCTGGACTCAGGGATGGAGAGGTGCTGTGTGCTGACAGCTGGGTGGTAAGCTTGTAGGGTATACCGTTTGGTCATCTGATGATGCATGAGGGGATTGTCATCATTGCAATGAAATGAAATATGATAGGATGAATGTAAAGCTGATGTTCTCCCATGTAAACGATCAGTAAATTCACAATAAAAACTTAAAGAAGAAGAAGAAAAAAGAACAAATTTAGAGACTCTGGGAGGTCAGTCTATAATCAAAACAATTACAATGTGCCAGAGCATAAAAATATATGCACAAATATCCAGATGGCAATTACAGGATAAAACAAACCATTTGAAATGGAGGAAAAAGTTAATAGAATTTAGGGTAATCTCAAGGAAAATTAATACTTCACAACATACTGAAAAATGAAAATACAAGAAGAACATCGTGGTAGTGGTGATATGCCATGGAGTTGGTTCCAACTCATAGCGATCCTGCACAAGGTTTCTGAGGCTATACATCTTTACAGGAGCAGAAAGCCTCATCTTTTTCCCAAGGAACAACTGGTAGTTTTGAACTGCTGACATTGCAATTCATAGACTAATTCATAACACCTATGCTACCAGAACTCCTTAACATGGATACATTAAAATTATGAATAAAATGACAAGAAGGAACACAAAGAACATGAACTCAGCACAGGAAGGCATGCAGAAAAAAAGGCACAAGCAGTATCACAAAAAAGAACCCAAACATAAAGACAACAATTAATTAATACCTATCGATAATTTCATGGAATGTCCATGGATTAAATGAACCAGTTAAGAGACAGAGAGTGATAGAATGGATAAGAAAACAAGATCCTTCAATGTGCTGTCTTCAAGAGATACAACTTACACACAAAGACAAAAATTGATTAAAAGTTAAAGGATGGAAAAAATATATACATTCAAAAGCTAATTGTAAACAAAATGAGCAGGAGGGGCAATACTAAACTCTGATAAAATAAACTTTATGTAGAAAACCAGTATAAGAGATTAAGAAGGACATTATCTCATAATTAAAAAGCCTTGTCTTTTCAATGACCATCTAAAGTGTATATATATATATATATATGTCTATTTTCATTAAGCAAAAAGACAAATGAAGTGAATGGAAAACATTTGGAAATAACTAGTCCAATGAATTAATATAGTTTCAGAGACCAGAAGTACTAACTAGTGCCCAGTTTCCACTGACTGCTCTGAATGGCTGGCAGAAAATGTGGAATTAAATTCTGTATAATAAAAAAAAGACCAGTCTTTTTGGTTGAATAAAGACTGGTGATACTGTGGCCCCGAGTCAAGTTTTATGACTGAAATGGAACTTAACCCTGTGATTCAAATTTCAGCTTAAGAGTAATGGTGTAGCACGGTGGGTTAATGTGCCAGACTGCAAAGCCATTTGAACTGCAAGGTTGGTGGTTCAACCTCATCAGCTGCTCCTCAGAAACCCTATACAGGGTCGCTCTGGTTTGGAATCAACTCAATGGTACTTAATAACAACAACAATAGGTGAATAATAATACTAGAGATGTAAAGATGAGATCAAAAGGACACTGTTTATAAGGCAGTAAAGGGTAGGAAAGAAGTAGGATTTGAAACAGGAAACAGGGAGGAAGTAGGCTAAATGATATTGCATTATGGGGATTGTAATTAATGATGAAAGAAAACGTGAATGAAATGCTGAATGGTAAATTGATTTCCTCAGTAAACCATAATTGACTTTAAAACTAAAGCTAATAAGAACATAAATAAAATTAGGAACTGTTGAAAATGTCAACTAATAACTGGAATATACAATGAATGATTCAAATAAAATAGAAAGTTGTCAAACATAAATGGAATGCTTAAATTGATATCTTAGGCATAAGTAAACCGGAATGGAGAATTGTTGGTCACTTTTAGTTCAAATACATTGGCTTGCTGTGATTGAAATGACAAGTTGAAGAATAAAAGCATCATATTCAGCATCCAAAGCAACATTTCCTGATGTAACCTGAAGTACAATGCTGGGAGTGATAGGTTATTGTATACATGGAAGGAAGAGTAAATATCACTGGTACAGAAATTACACAGCAACACTGAAAGTCAAAGATAAATTGAAGTTTTAACAAACTACTTTACATTCTAAAATTGATCAAATGTGTGGTCAGGATTTGTGATAATTCTTTGTGATTAGAGTTCAAAAGTTGGTAAGAAAGAATAACTGGAAAATACAATGTTTGTAATAGGAAAGATACCAGATATTTCATGTAGAATTTTGCATGATCAATGACTTATTCGTGGGAATTATTATTTTTTCTTTACATAAGGCAATGGCTAGACTTCATTGTGTGCAACACACAGGAATGAGATAAACTTCCCAAGGTATTAAGAAACAGGAGTGCAGTAAATCCAGTTTATTCTTCCAATTAAATATGTTTTTCATTAATTTCAAACCTGGGTGTCACCTACTCTAGTTATACCACTGTGCTAACCGGCATCAGAGTGGTCTACAGTGATCATGTTCTGAAGAAAAGGAAGTTGAACACATGCCTGGAATAGCTGGTCCATATCTCCATCTTTGTGAAAACCTCCACAGCCAGTTGCCCACCCTCAATCTTTGCAGAATCGCCAAAAAGAGCACCAATTTCCATTTAGAAATGATCAGTGTGAGAGCTGAGAACTTGGCAATAAATTACTGCGAGAGACCAAGACAGGGAAGGCAATGTGAGTACAATGAGCTACCCTGCAAAGAATTCTATGGCCTGCAGAGGGCACTAAGAAACTATTAAAAATATGGAACAGATGTAGGGAGTTTGGTAGTGGTTTCCTGAAGGCTAGTGAGTATCCTCTTAGGGATAAGCAGGAAATATTCTTTTTTGCACTAGGTTTTATAACTAAAACTGTTCTTCTGGTGGTTCCCACAAGTTCTCCAACCTTCATTAAGGTTTAAATTTTCATGCCAACTTTAGATGACAAAAAGGGTAGTGATTGTTCAAAAATTACAATCTATTACCAAAAGTATGTGTGACGTTATCAACTGTTATGAGAAGTTCTGGGGAACTTTTATTTAAATGGAAATTTCACATTTACCCATAAAGAATACCAGTGTTACCATCAAGTACTTTCTTTATTTGTGAGTTTGAAATATATTCTTGAGAGAATCTATTACCTTTCTCCATATTCAAGGGCCCGTTATTTCCACACACAACTATTCTGAAATCTCTTTTAATAAAATGTGGGTTATAATTAATGATTTAGTATAAGTCTTCTTTCTGCAGGCCATATGTAAATCTCAATGAGATGAATGGACACAGTGGCTCAAGCATAAGAATGTGAGTTTTGCACAGGACCCAATAGTGTTTTAATCTCTTGTACCTAGGTTAACTGTGAGTTGGAGCTGACTTGATGGCAGGTAGGACAACAAAAATATAATTTCACTCTAACAACCCAACTGAAATGCAGTGGTGTCATATCTAAAGACAAACCTTGATTTCCTACATCAAAGTCCTTCCTTCAGACAGAATAAGAAATGACACAAAGAGAAGCATGGTTATTCTGCTTCACTGTATTCCTCAGTGTGAGTGGTGTCACACACCCAGAGTTTCAGGATGTGGCAGAAGATCCAAGTTCCCAATTTGGACTTGAGTAATCAAAACCCCATGATTTGCATCTTTAGCATTCCTTGCTTGTTTGGCTGTGTGTCTTGAAAATCATCAAAAAATAAAAATGTTCCTCAAATGGGTCCCAGACTTAAGTCTTAAATATTCTACCTCATAAATATGTAAATAATCTTAAATTTACTACATCAGATAAGGATATATTTGTGTTCCTAGAGCCCAACCAACAACCATACCACTGTCCATTAGATGTTCTGTGATAACAGCTGTCTAACCATGGACTGGACTTTGAGAGTCGTCTTGTTGGTTGCAGCAACTACAGGTAAAATAGTTCCCAATCCCAGGAATAGGGAAGGGGTTTTGGGTATTCACGTGGAATTTCATCCGCCCAATTTTCTCTCAGTAGGTGGCCAATCTCAGGTCCAGCTGGTGCAATCTGGAGCTGAACTGAAGAAGCCTGGGTTATCAGTGACGATCTCCTGCAAGACTTCTGGATACACCTTCAGTGACTACACTATGCATTGGGTGCGTCAGATCCCTGGACTTGGGTTTGAGTGGATCGGATGGATTTATCCAAGCAATGGTAATACAAACTACGCACAGAAGTTTAAGGGCAGAGTCACCTTCACCAGTGAAACGTCTACAAGCACAGCCTACATAGATCTATTCAGTCTGAGCTCTGAGGACACGGCCATGTATTACTGTGCGAGACACACGGTGTGTTAACCACATCCTGAGTGTGTCAGAAATCTTGAATGAGAAGACAACTGCAATGACTTTAGAGATAACAGGGAAACTTAGGCTGCAGGCATGCTTATTTTGTTGTTCTTGTTGCTGATAGGTGCCATTGAGTCATTTCTAACTCATAGCAACATTGTATGCAACAAAACAAAACACAGCCTGGGCCTGAACCATCCTCACAATTTCTACATTTGAGACTATTATTGCTGCCTCTGTGTCAATCCATCTTGGTGAGAGTCTGACCCTCTACTTGACCAAGCACGATGTCTTTCTTCATGGGATTTTCCCTCCTAATAACAAGTCTGAAGTATGAAAGACAAAGTCTTACCATCAGATTTTTAAGAGAATTGTAGATGCATTTCTCTCAAGACAGATTTTATTGTTCTTTTGGAAGACCATACTCTTCTACAACATTATAATTCAAAAGAATCAATTAATATTTGGGTTTTTTTTATTCAGGGTCAACTTTAACATACTTATGAGGCTATTAAAAATGCCATGGCAAATCTGCCCTCTGGAGTGCCTAAGTGGAGCAACGATGCTGGGTGACCAAGACACAGAATCTGGTAGGAGGCTTTGGAAAATTTGTGGGCTGAGCTGTGCTGGGGCTAGTAGCTGAGGGTGGAAGGAATGTCAGTCAGAGAGAGATCCACTTATGCTGAGGAGATGTGCATCAAAAGCAGCACTATGGCTCATTGGAATAATCTTGAAAGCTATGTGGGATTTGTAAATTTCCACAATCAAATATACAGATAATCAGTGAAGAGAGGTTTTGAATTCACATTTATGGAAGTAGGTGAATCTCGATGGGGAAAGTCAACGTTAATCAACTCTCTATTTCTCACCTATTTGTATTCTCCAGAGTATCCAGGTTTCCCCCCAGAATACAAAAGACTGTATCGGTGCAACAATCTAAAGTTTTAATCAAAGAAGGTGGAGTTCAGTTTCTACTCATGATAGTTGATACCCCAGGATCTGGAGATGAAGTAGATAATAGTAATTGCTGGCGATCTATTATTGATTACATTGATAATAAGTTTGAGGACTACCTAAATGCAGAATCTCAAGTGAACAGATATCAGATGGCTGACAAGAGAGTGCAGTGTTGTTTATACTTCATTGCTCCCTCATGAATTTGGGTTTAAACCACTGCATATTGAATTTATGAAGCATTTACATGAAAAAGTGAGTATCATCCCCTTTATTGCCAAAGCTGACAAAATCACACCAGAGGAGTGCCAACAGTTTAAAAAAACAGAGAATGAAAGAAATTCAATAGTGGCAGAAGAAGCAGAGACACATAGGGGAGGTGCCTTGGCAGAGGCACAAAAAAACCCCAGAGAAGACACATTCCCCAAATCATTCCATAACTTCAGATTGAATATAAAGTGTGTGTGTGTAGGTGTATCAGTTTTCCAAGCCCACCTGTGGAGAATCTGACTATAGCAGGAATACACAATGATTTCTGAATTGATTGGGATGTTGCCTATGGATCCCTCAGCCTGGGCAGAGATCAGAGGGTGGGGCCACAGCCAGGATGATACAGTGCTGAAGTCAAAGAGTGGCATCTGGAAAAAAGGTGTGATGGATTTGTTTGTTTTCTTTCACATTTCTTTCCTCTTCTCCCCTGTTACACCCTCTCTGCCCAGGCTGGCACCTTCAGACAGGTGGGAGTGCACACCCAAAAGCGTCCAGCATTGCACCCACAGGGACAGTTTTCCCATGGCACAAAGAGGAATTCCCTGAAAGCCCCAGTGGTCCTGGAAGCTAATCCTTTGGCTGCTTCTTTTGACATCTGACTCTGGGAATTAGCCCTAAAGTTAACCTGGGTAGGGCCATTTATTCTTGCCTTACGTAAAATTAGACAGCAGGTGTGGCCATAGAGCCAAACCATATTTTCACCTTGTTAAACCCTAACATCAAAATACAAGAGCCAACACCAATTAATATATACAAGGATGCAGCTATTTAGAGAACTGCACTGTGCATACACAGATATCTAACTAACTTTCAGAGATAAAAATAGTGGACAATCTTTCTTCAATTCATTTCTTAATATCTATCTGCACACCTCCACAGTGATGACTAGAGAAGGGGACTGAGTGAGTGGACACCCCAACCCACTGCTGGAGGTTTCTACTGCACACACAAGCTGACCTGAGCAGCAAAGGTTACTGGACAGTTGGCTATGGTTTTATTTTTGGTTTTCTGTGGTGGTTTTTTCTCTGCTTTTATATTGTTTTTGTTAATGATACTTTTCATCTCACTTTTTTCTTGGGCGTGGGAGTTTTCTCTCCATATATTACCCAAGAATCGACAGCAATCATGGCCATATAGCCAAGCTACAAGCATACCCCATAAAATCCCACCATCTGGACAGGAGCCAATACCAGCTGCTGGGCATTACAAAGATAGCGATCACTTGCTAAGATAGCCTGCAGCTGAGTAATAAGAGACTTGAAAAGTAAGCCTATCTCCAGATCACATCCACCAGGAGACACACAAGAAGGTTAACAACACAACAACATACACTCATTTAATCATTGAAAACATATCTAAGTGTTGAAAATGTCCTAAGAATAAACAACAAAACAAAAAAGAGTAACTGAGACAAATGAGCTGAAGGCAGACATAAACTTCCCAATAGAAGAAGAGAAGGCTTTGGATCTTTCTGAGAAGGAATTCAGAAGAATATGTTGAAAACTTCAAATGCTCCCTAGAGGGGTGAAGGAAAATAAGGAAGAAGTCAGGAAAGCACTACAGGTACAACTAAACAAGATAGATATATCTTTGGAAACAATTCAAAACCTGCAAAAAGAGGTCCAGATGATTAATGATAAGGTATCAGAAATGGACAATACACTGAAAGGGAAATGGAGTAGAAATGAAGAGATGGAAGCCAGAACCAGAAACCTGGGAGACAAATCTCTCAATACTGCTAAGATAGAAGAACAAGCAGAAAAAAGGATAAAAAACTAAACAAATAAAAACTTAAGAATTATTGGCATTCCCAACAGAGAAGATTGTTGAGGAGAATCTGAGAGATAATTTCCTTAACATCCTGAAGGATGAGAAGATAAGCATTCAAGAAGTTGAACAACCTTCTGGAAAGATAAGACCCCTAAAGAAAATCACCAATATATATCATAATCAAGCTCTCAATAATCAAAGACAAGTAGAGAGTCCTAAGCCAGCCAGGGAAAAGAGAAGTATTAGGCACAAAAGCAAGTAAATCCAATTATGCTCTGACCTTTTAGCAGAAACCATGAAGGCAAGAAGGCAATGGACAGACACATATAAAACCCTAAAAAAAACCCCAACAACAATAACAACAAAAACTGCCAACCAAGAATCATCTACCTAGCAAAATTAGCAATCAAATTCAATGGTGCAATCAATACATTCCAGGGTAAATAGAAGTTAAGACATTTCTTAAAAGCCAATCCAGCACTTCAAAACTACAAAAGGGAGTTCTTTGGAATGGACTCTTACAAGAGGAGGCAACAACCAGTGATTGCCAAATGTGGCAACATCACCCAGAATTCAGTCATCATATAGTAGAGTTCAGAACAGAACAAAATTACAACAAATTCACAGGATCTCTAAGGCCACTCAAATATCAAAATAATAACAATGTCAAAGAAAGGGGAAAACGTAGGAACAGAGATTCAAGTGGTGAGGAGGTCGTGTAGATTGCAAGATACAATAGACTATCTTAATTGGAGGTAAAAATTAGTAGACTGTAGGGTAACTTAAAAGAAAGTTAATAATTCACAACTTACCATGAATATGAATGAATATCCAAATTAAAAAAGGAAACATTAAAACTAAGAGGAAACTCACAAAAAAATAGGAATGCAGCACAAGAAGGCATGCAGAATAAAGGATAAACAGCACCACAAAAATTAACATAATGACAGAAATTAATTCATACCTATTGATAATTATACTGAATGTCAATTGATTAAATGCACCAGTGAGGAGACAGAGAGTGGCAGAATGGATAAGAAAACAAGACCCTTCAATATGCTTCCTGCAAGAGACACATTTTGCACACATAGACAAAAACAGACTAAAAGATAAAGGATGAAAAAACATATATAT
>NW_006409354.1:66825-69372 GCF_000296735.1 Chrysochloris asiatica | reverse complement strand
ATTTACAATAGCAAAAAGATGGAGACAGCCAAAGTGCCCATCAACTGAAGAATGGATAAACAAACTGAGGTACATACACACAAAGGAATATTATGCTACCTTGAAGAATTACAAGGAAGCTGTAAGCCACCGCATAACATGGATGAACCTTGAGGACATTATGTTTAGTGAAATTAGTCAGTCACAAAAAGAGAAATACTGCATAGCACCACTACTGTAAAAGACTAAGAAAAATAACCCATACTAAAAGGGGGAGGATTATTTACTGGTTGCTGGGATGTGGGGTTGGGGAAAGGGTAGAGACAGGAAGGTGGGGTACTGGGCAGGGAATAGACACAGGATAGTTTGGGTGCTGGGGAGGGGGGGCAATATAAAAGTAGAGGGAAGGGAATGGAAGAACAAAGTGGATATGAGAACAATTAGGCAGGTTTGCATGGGCTATGTAGGACAGAGGTAAAGAATGATGTATGCAAATGTTGGAAAAACAGGGCTCTGGGTTACAGGAATTGAGACATGGCTGGAATAGGCAAAAGAAGGAAAATAATATTAAGATGCTTGGCTGTCTTTTGAATTTTGTTTTCCCTTGCATACCATTATTAAATAGACACTGGAGGGGGAGAGAAAGAAGTAGTCCCGCATAACACCATAGAAATCTTGTAAATCTATCTTCTGCCTATATCTGATTGGAATACCTAAAATGCGGCTACAACGTACCCAGTCAAGGAGGCTTCCTGTGGAGCCTCTGCATTTCATAAGATTAAAGGTGGAATCCTAAACAGTATCCAGAATCTTCAGAAGTGGGAAATTTCCACTTGAAAGGATGGGCAAACAAACCTGGAGTGGCTAGAAGAACAGAAGATACTTTTTGAAAGAAAGACCTACAGGAAAAATACAAAACAATATAGGCAGACCGATTGATTACTACAAGAACAAGCAAGTTGCTCACCCAGGAGACATCAAGGCAAGTGATCAGGTACCCTCAGAGCAAACCCCCTTCCAAGACTAAGACTTAATGGGAATGCACACACTCATTGGTGACCACGTTTGTCACTGATACGGGGAAATGAGTGAAAACAGGAATGAAGCTGTAAGCTAAGCCCTATAACACTCAATAGACTCCTGTGAACCTGGGTGGAGACCTGGTTGGCCAGCAGTGTGGCAAGACCTGGAACTCTTCGGCCCTGAGGCAGTGACATAGCCACAGAGGACTAGAGTGGAGAGTGAAGAATCCAGCTGTTAAGAAGAGAGGGCACAAGAACACCCACAGTTAGAGATAATACTAACTTGACCAGGCTTAAATGACTGGATGGTTAGAGCTCAACTAGAAGAAGAAAGAAGAGCAAAAAAAGAGTAATTTGACACAATTTGTTGAACTTGACCTACACCTATGGATGCAGTAGCTCAAATGATGGAACAAGTCTTTACAGCTATGATCATTCCCATCCCCTCAAAACACAGAGTAGACAGGGATAGGCACCTTGGACATTGGCTACCAAAAGTGAGGTAGCTACAAAGGCAAGAAGCAACTGGCTTTCAAGTTTTCAAGAGGGAACCTAGATCCAGAGGGCATGGAGGAAGGTAGAATCTCCACTGAGTAGTACTCAATCTGTCTAGGTGGGGCTGATAAAGGAAATGCGGATAGGTCTTGTGATACAATAGTGAATAATTGCTATCAGGACTGATTATGAGGATTGGAAATGTAAAGGTAGACATTTTGTAGCAAGGAAGGGAGTGATTAACTTTGCAGTCTAGGAGTGGAGGGCCCTGGGACCATCAAGGGAGAAAAGCTGAGAGCGGGACCCTACCCAGAGAAGCAGTGACACAAGAGATGGAGGCAGAGATGGTGACGTGGAGAGTTGGAGCAGCTGGAGATTTTAGATACAGAGAGGTAAAGGAGCTGTGTGTTGATGACCAGGGGGTGGGGACAGGCTTGCAGGGTACCTTTGGTTGGTTGATGATGCATGGAGAAGATTATAACTATGGCAATGAAATGATGTATGATAGGATGAATGTAAAGGTAATGTTCTCCCATGTAAAATACCATGTAACTCACACACACAAAAATTAAATATAAATAAATGGAATGCTTAAATTGATATCCTAGGCATAAGTAAACTGGAATGGAGAATTGTTGACCATTTTTAATTCAAATCCAGTAGCTTGCTGTGATTGGAATGACAAATTGAAGAGGAAGAGCATCACAATCAGCATCCAAAACATTTCCTGATGTAACCTGAAATATAATGATCGGAGCAATAGGTTATTATATACATGGCTCCAAGGTAGAGTAGTTAATATCATTGTTACTGAAATTTACACAGCAACACTGAAAGTCAAAGATAAATTGAAGTTTTAACAAACTATTTTACAATCTAAAATTGATCAAATGTGTGTTTAGGATTTGTGATAATTTCTTGTGATTAGAGTTCAAAAGTAGGTAAGAAGAGAGGGCATATGCATAAGAACACCCACACTTGCAGATAATACCCACTTGTCCTGGCTTCAATGACTGGATGATCAGAGCTCAACCAGAAGTAAAAAGAAGAG
>NW_006409354.1:59102-66725 GCF_000296735.1 Chrysochloris asiatica | reverse complement strand
TAATGGCAATAAAAAGCAAGCAGTAATGGCAATACTGATCTCTGGTAAAATATGATTAAGGCAAAAACCCACAAAGAGATAAAGAAGCTTGAAAAAACACCTAAATATATAGAATGGGGAGGTGATAGTCTCTTCAACAAATGGTGATGGCAAAACTGGAAAGCGATATGCAAAGACTGAAACAAGACCTTCACCTCACAGCTTATACAAAAACCAACTCAACATGCATTAAAGACCTAAATGTGAATTCCAGATTTATGAAGGGCATGAATGAAAAATGTGGACAAATGTGAGGGAACTAATTCAGGAAATACACAGACTATCAAACATTTTGAAAACTACATGAACAAAAGTAGACAAAATTGATGAGTGCATTAACAACTTATGTGCATCAAAAGACTTCATCAGAAGAGAAAAAGTGAACCCACAGAATGGGAGAGAATCTTTTGTAATGACACATCAGACAAGGGACTTATTTTAAAAAATATATGGAAAACTACAACACATCTACAAGAAAAATGCAAATAACCCAATTAACAAATGGGCATAGGACATGAACCAAAGAGGAGATCCAGGTAGCCAACAAACATATGAAGAAATGTTCACGATCACTAGCCATTAGAGAGATGCAAAGCAAAACAAAATGAGCTATCATCTCACACCAGCAATAGCAGCAAAGATAAAAAAATTAGAGGACAATAAATTTTGCAGGGATGTGGAGAGATCAGGACACTCCTGCATTGCTGGTGGGACTCAGAATGTTGGAAATAGAAATACCTTATGATCCACAGCAATTCCTCTACTTGGAATTTACCCACCAGAAATATGAGCCATAACACAATAGATATACACACACCAATGTTCATAGCAGCACTATTTACAATAGCAAAAGATGGATACAGCCAAAGTGTCCATCAACTGAAGAATGGGTAAACAAACTGAGGTACATACACACATTGGAATATTATGCTACCTTGAAGAATAGAAAGGAAGCTGCAAGCTACCGCATACCATGGATGAACCTTGAAGACATTATGTTGAGTGAAATTGGTCAGTCACAAAATGAGAAATACTGCATAGGACCACTACTGTAAAAGACTAAGAAAAATAACCCATACTGCAGGGGAGTGTTTCTTTGCTGGTTGCTGGGATGTGGGGGGTGGTGTGAGGGGAGTGAGGGGAAGGAGAAACACAAGGTAGGAAATAGATACAGGATATTTTGGGTGCTGGGGAGGGGAACAATATACTAGAAGGGGAAGAGAAATGGAAGAAGAAAGCAGATGGGTGAACAATTAGGCAGGTTTGCCTGGGCTAAGTGAGACAGAGGTAAAAAATGATTTATGCACAATCTTGGAACAACAGGGCTCTGGGATACAGGGATTGAGACATGGCTGGAATGGGGAAAGATGTAAGTCCATCTTCTGTCTATAACTGATTGGAATACCTCAAATGGGGTTACAACATGCCCAGTGAAGGAGGCTTCCTGCAGAGCCTCTGCATTACATAAAAATATAGGTGGAATCCTTAACAGCATCTATAATCTTCAGAGGTGGGACATTTTCACTTGAAAGGATGGGCATACCAGCCTGGAGCAGCTAGAAGAACAGAAGATACTTCTTGAAAGAAAGAACGACAAGAAAAATACACAACAATATAGGCAGACTGACTGATTACTACAAGAACAAGCAAGTTGCCCAGGAGACATCAAGGCATTCCTGATAAAAAACTGAACAAAGTAAGAATTGAAGGGTAATACCTCAACCTAATTAAGACCATATATATAAAAGCAATAGTCTGCATTACCCCCAATGGAAAGAAACAAAAGCCTTCCCTCTGCAAACAGAAAACAGACAAAGTTACCCTTTGTCACCATTCCTATTCAATATTGTGCTGGAAGTCTTAGCCAAAGCTAAACAGCAAGATAGGTTATTTAAAGGCATCCATATTGGCAAAGAGTAAGTAAAACTCTCTCTATTTGCAGACAGTACTATTCTATATAAGTTGTTGTTGTTGTTATGTGCTGTGGAGTCGGTTCTGACTCATAGCGACCCTGTACAGGGTTTCCGAGGATGTAAATCTTTATGGGAGCAGAAAGCCTCATCTTTCTCCCATGGAACAGCTGGTAGTTTCATACTTCTGACACTGAGGTTAGCAGCCCAATTCGTAACCACTATGCTATAGAACACCTCAAAGACTCAGTAAAAAAAGCTACTACACCTCATTGGAAGATTTAGCAAAGTGGTAGAGTATAATATAAACATAAAAAAATCAGTTGTATTACACTATACTAATAATGCCAGCACTGAAAAGGACATTAGGAAAGCACTACCATCTACAATATCCACCCAAAGGATGAAATATCTGGGAATAAATGTAACCAGAAAATCAAAGTACCCATACAAAGAAAATTTCAAAACACTACTACAAGAAACCAAAAGAGACTTATAAAAATGCTCCTGGATAGGAAGACTTAACATTGTGGTAATGTCAATACTACCCAAAGCAATCTGCCCTTATTACACAATCCCAATCCTGATGTTAAAGACATACTTTTGAGAGATGGAAAAAAACATTTCAAACTTTATATGGAAAGAGACCCATGATAAACAAAATATTGCTTAAGAAGCAGAATAAAGTTGGAAGCCTCTCACTCCCTGATTTCAAAATTTACTGCATGGCTACAGTAGTTAAAAAATCTTGGTACTGATACAATGAAAGATTTATAAATCAATGGAATAGAAACAGGAATCCAGAAATTAACCAATCTACACACAACCAACTGATTTACAACAAAGGATACAAGTATATTGCATGGGGAGGAACTAGTATATTAAACAGATGATGCTGGCAAAACTGGAAAGCAATATGCAAAAGATTGAAACAAGACTTTTACCTTACACCATATACAAAAACCAACTCAGCAAGGATTAAAGACTTAAATGTGGATCCCAGTATTATAAAGGCCATCAATAAAAGAAACAGGGACAAATTTGAAAGCTACAATAAAGGGTACACAAAGATGTATAAGCATTGTGAAAATTACACAAACAAAAGAAAACAAAATAGATGACTGGGACATACTAAAAATAAAAAACTTATGTGCATCAAAAAACTTCACCAAAAGAGTTAAAAGGGAGTCTATAGAATGGGGAAAAATCATTTTCAACAATACATCTGAGAAGGGACTCATTTTAAAAATATATAGGAAACTACAACACCTCTACAAGAAAAAGACAAAAAACTGAATTAAAAAATAGGCATAGGACATCAACAGACACTTCACCAAGGAAGAGATCCGCAAAGCCAACAAACAAATTACTAGCCATTAGAGAAATGCTGGTGAGGATGCACAGAGATTGGAACCCTCCTACTTTGCTGGTGGGATTTCAAAATGGTCCAACCACACTGGAAAACAGTATGGCGCTTCCTCAGAAAGTTGGAAATAGAAATACCTTATGATCCAGCAATTCCTCTACTTGGTATTTATCCACAATAAATATGAGCCATAATGCGAGGACATATATATGCAAACCAATGTTCATAGAAACACTATTTACAATATAAAAAATGGAGACAGCCTAAGTACCCATCAATTTAAGTATGGATAATCAAACTTTGGTACCTACACATAATGGAATAGTATGCTGCCTTGAAGAATAACAAGAAAGCTCAAGTCACTTCATAACATGGATGAACCTTGAGAGCAATATGCTGAGTGAAATTAGTCATTCAAAAGGAGAATACACTTCATAGGACCATTATTGTAAAAGCTTAAGAAAAAGTAACCACACTAAAAGGGGAGAAATATTATTTGCTGGTTACCAGGGTGTATGGTGTGGGGTGAGGGGATGGAGGGGAAGGTAGAGCACAGGGTAGGGAATAGACACAGGATACTTTACATGCTGGGTGAGGGGCAATAAACAAGAATGGGAAGGGGAATGGAAGAACAAGTGGGATGGAAGAACATTTAGGCAGTTTGGTATGTGCTAAGTGGGACAAAGGTAAATAGTGATATGTGCTCATCCTTGGGACAACAGGGCTCTGGGATACAGGATTTGAGGCATGGTGGAATGGGTAAAGACGGGAAATAATATTAAAATGTTTGGCTGTCTTTTGAATCTTGGTTTCCCTTGCTACTATTGTAAAAGAGACGCTTGAGGCAGAGAGAAAGGAATAGCTAGAAACATCACCACAAAACCTTGTAACTCTGTCTTCAGCCTAAAAATGATTGGAATACCTAAAATGGGACTAGAACTTGTCCAGTGAATGAGGCTTCCTTTGGAGGCTTTGCATTGCATAAGATCATAGATGGAATACAGATCCCCATCCAGAATTTTCTGAGGTGAGAAATTTCCACTTGAAAAGACAAGCAGACCAGCCTGGAGAAGCTAGAAGAAAAGAAGATACTTTTTGAAAGAAAGACCAGAAGGAAATATCAAAAACCATAACTGCAGTCTGGTGGACTACTACAAGATCAAAGCAAGTAGTCAGATTCCCTCAGGACAAAGCCCCTTCCCAGACTGAGACTAAAGGGGAATACATGAGCAGGCATATGGTCTTGCTGATGATCACTTTGGTCAACTGAGAACAGGAATGGGGGAGAAACAGCAATGAAGTTGTGAGCTAAGTGTGACCAGGTTCAATAGACCCCTGTCAACATGGATTGAGACCTGGTTAGCCAGTAGTGTGTTAAGACCTGAGGACTCCTGGACTCAGGGACAGGGACATGGCCACAGAGTACTAGTGTGGTGAGTGAAGTGTCCAGCTGATATGAAGTGAGGGGAGATGCACAAGATCAACCATAGTTGCAGACAGTACTCACTTGAACTGGCTTCAATTGCTGGAGGATCAGTCCTTGATTGGAGGAAGAAAGAAAGAGAGAGAGAGAAAAAAAGAGTTATCTGCTACAATTTGATGAACTTGATCTGTACTTATGAATATAGTAGCTCAAAAGAGGGAACGAATGTTTACAGATAGCATCATTACCACTCCCTCGGTAAACAGCATTGACATTGGCTACCCAAACTGGGGACTACAAAGGAAAGAAGTGACTGGCTTAAAAGCTTTCAAGAGGGAACCTAGTTTCAAATGGTGCAGGGGAAGGTAAAATCTCCACTGAGTTATTTTCAACGTGTCTAGATGGGGCTGGTGAAAGGAGATGGGAATAAGATTCTTGTGGTTCAATAGGAAATAATTGCTATCTGGACTGACTGTGAGTGTTGGAAATGTAAATGTAGATGTTTTGTAACAAAAAGAGGGGAGTTTTTGATTTTGCAGTCTTGGAGCGAAGGACCCTGGGACCATCTAGGGAGAAGAGCAGAGTGTGGGACACCATACAGAGAACCAGTCACATCAGAGACTGTGGCAGAGATGAAGACATGGAGAGATGAAGTGACTGTGGACTCTGGACTCAGGGATGGAGTGGGATTGTGTGCTGACAGCTGGGTGGAAGGCTTGTAGGGTATACCGTTGGGTTGTTTGATGATGCATGATGGGATTGTAATCATTGCAATAGTGAATAATTGCTATCGGACTGACTGTAATAGGATTAATGTAAAGCTGATGTTCTCCCATGTAAACTATCAGTAAATTCATAATAAAAACTTAAAAAAAAAATTCTGAGGGTCTGAGAGGTCAGTCTAAAATTAAAACAATTACAATGTGAAACAACATAAAACTATATGAACAAAACCAGATGGTGATTACAGGATAAAATAAAATGTTTTAAATGGAGGAAGAAGTTAATAGAATTTAAGATAACCTCAAAGAAAATTAATATTTCACAACATACCCCCCAAAAATGAAACTACAAGAAGAATATGGTGGTAGTGGTGATGTGCCATGGATTCAGTTCTGTCTCATAGAGATCCTGCACAGGGTTTCTGAGGCTGTAAGTCTTTACGGGAGAAGAAAGCCTCATCTTTCTCCCACGGAAAAACTGGTAGTTTCCAACCCATGACCTTGCAGTTCACAGACCGATTCATAACCACTATGCTACCAGAACTCCTTAACATGGGGAAACATTAAAACTATGAATAAACTGACAAGAAGGAACACAAAGAACACGAACTCAGCACAGGGAGGAATGCAGAAAAGAAGGCACAAGCAGTATCACAAAAAAGGACCCAAACATAATGATTAATTCATACCTATCGGTAATTTAATGGAATGTCATTGGATTTAATGAACTAGTTAAGAGACAGAGAGTGACAGAATGGATAAGAAAATAAGATCCTTCAATACGCTGTCTTCAAGAGATACAAATTACACACAAAGACAAAAACAAAATAAAAGTTAAAGGATGGAAAGTATACATCCCAGAGCTAGTTGTAAACAAAAATGAGCAGGAGGGGCAATACTAATCTCTGATAAAATAAACTTTATGTAGAAAACCAGCATAAGAGATTAAGAAGGACATTATCTCGTGATTAAAAAGCCTTGTCTTTTCAATGACCATCACATATTGGTCTATTTTCATTCAGCAAAAAGATGAATGAAGTGAATGGAAGACATTTGGAAATAACTAGTCCAATGGACTAATATAGTTTCAGAGACCAGAAGTACTAACTAGCGCCCAAATACCACTGACTGCTCTGAATGGCTGACATTAAAATGTCCACGATATAGTTGGAGGAAATGTGGAATAAAATTCTAAATAATAAAAAGACCCAATCTTTTTGGTTGAATAAAGACTGGTGATAGAGTGGCCCTTAGGCAAGTTTTATGACTGAAATGGCACTTAACCCTGTGACTCAAATTTCAGCTAAAGAATACTGGTGTGGTGCTGTGGGTTAATGTGCCAGACTGCAAAGCCATTTGAATTGCAAGGTCGGCGATTCAAACTCACCAGTTTCTCCTTGGAAACCCTATACAAGATCACTATGGGTTGGAATAGACTCAAAGGCATGTAACAACAATAGGTGAATAATAACACTAGAGGTGTAAAGATGAGATCAAGAGTACTATTTTTCAAGAACAATGTTTCTAAGGCAGAAAATGGTAGGAAAGAAGTAGGATTTGAAACAGGAAACAGGGAAGAAATAGACTAAGTGATAATGCATTATGGGGATTGTAATCAAAGATGAAAGAAAATGTGAATGAAATGCTGAATGGTAAACTGATTTCCTCAGTAAACCATAATTCAGTTCAAAACTAAAGCTAATAAGAACATAAATAAAATTAGGAATAACTGCTACAAATGTCCACTAATAACTGGAATATGGAATATACAATGAATGATTCAAATAAAATGGAAAGTTGTCAAAAATAAATGGAGGTAGAGTGGGGCTTGATGTCAGCTAGGGTGGAGGTGCACTGAAGTTTGCTGTCAGCCATACCACAGAATACCAGGCAAAGTAGATCTCGGTAGAACTCCAGAACTCAAAACCACAGAGCTAGGAATGGTTTCTAAAGTTTGAAGGCTTATAGCTAGTGGAACTTTAAGCTGAAGTAAGAAATCATGTACTTTTGAATCTGCAGGGATCAGAGTCCTGGAACCAACATCTTGGGCAAGATCAAATGGCAAGACTAGCGAGGGAGTAGAAACACCACAGAAAAACACTGTGGGAAACTTGGAGCAAAAGTGGACAATATATTTTGTTGGTTTTGTTTTGCTCTGTTTTT
>NW_006409354.1:41173-50192 GCF_000296735.1 Chrysochloris asiatica | reverse complement strand
AAAAAAAAGTAGGTAAGAAAGAATAACTGGAAAATACAATGTTTGTGATAGGAAGGATACAAGATATTGCATGTAGAATTTGCATGTAGAATATTCATGGAAAATGTTTTTCTTCACATAAGACTTCACTGTGTGCAATACACGGATGAAATAAAACTCACAAGGTATTAAGACTTAGGAGTGTGGTGAATCCAGTTTATTCTTCCAGTCCAATATGTTTTTCATGAATTTCAACTCTAAGTGTCACTCTAATTATAGCACTGTGCTGACCCGCATTAGAGTGGTCTACAGTGATCATGTATTGAAGAAAAGGGAGTTGAACACATGCCTGGGAATAGCTGGTTTTCACATCTCCATCTATGTGAAGACCACCACAGCCAGTTGCCCACCTTCAATCTATGCAGAATCACTAAAAAGAGTACTAATTTCCATTTAGAAATGATCAGCATGAGAGTTGAGAACTTGGCAATAAATTACTGTGAGAGACAAAGGCAGGGTGAGCACAGGCAATGAGCTACCCTGCAAAGAGATCTCTGGCCTGCAGAGGGCACTAAGAAACTATTGAAAATATGGAGCTGATGTAGGGAGTTTGGTAGTGGTTTCCTGAAGACTAGTGAGTATCCTCTTAGGGATAAGCAGGAAATATTCTTTTTTTGCACTAAGTTTTATAACTAAAACTGTACTTCTGGTGGTTCCCACAAGTTCTCCAACCCTCATTAAGGTTTAAAGATTCTTGCCAACTTTAGATGACAAAAGGGGAGTGATTGTCCAAAAGCCACAATCTATTACCCAAAATATGTGTGAAATATCAACTCTAATGAGAAGTTATGGGGAATGTATATATAAGTGGAGTTTTCACATTTATCCATAAAGAATACCAGTGTACCATCAAGTATTTTCTTTGTGAGTTTGAAATATATTTTTAAGAGAATCTATTGCCTTTCTCCATATTTAAGTGCCCGTTATTTCCACACACAATTATTCTGAAACCTCTTTTATTAAAATTTTGGATTATAATAAATGATATAGTGTAAGTTTTTTTTCTGCAGGCCATATGTAAATCCCGATGAGGTTAACTGAAACAGTGGCTCAAGCATAAGAATGTGCATAGGACTTAATAGTGTTTTGATCTCTTGTACCTGGGGTAACTGTGAGTTGGAGCTGACTTGATGACAGGTAGGACAACAATACCATAATTTCACTCTAACAACCCAACTGAAATGCAGTAGTGTCATATCCAAAGACAAACCTTGCTTTGTTACTTCTAAGTCTTATTTATTCCTGCCTTTACACAGAATAAGAAATGGCACAAAGAGAAGCATGGTTATTCAGCTTCACTGTATTCCTCAGTGTGAGTGGTGTCACACACCCAGAGTTTCAGGATGTGGTAGAAGATCCAAGTTTCCAATTTGGACTTGAATAATCAAAACCCCATGATTTGCATCTTTAGCATTCCTCACTTGTCTGGCTGTGTGTCTTGGAAATCATCCAAAAATTAAAATCTTCCTCAAATGGGTCTTAAATATTCTGCCTCATAAATATGTAAATAATTTGAAGTTTACTACATCAGATAAGGATATATCTGCATTCCTAGAGCTCAACCAACAACCATACCACTCTCCATTAGATGTTCTGGGATAACAGCTGTCTAACCATGGACTGGACTTTGAGAGTCATCTTGTTGGTTGCAGCAACTACAGGTAAAATAGTTACAAATCCAGGGATGGGAAAGGGATTTTGGGTATTCACTTTGAATTTATCACCCCAATTTACTCTCAGTAGGCGGCCAATCCCAGGTCCAGCTGGTGCAATCTGGAGCTGAACTGAAGAAGCCTGGGTCATCAGTGAAGATCTCCTGCAAGACTTCTGGATACACCTTCACTGACTACTATATGCATTGGGTGCGTCAGATCCCTGGACATGGGTTTGAGTGGATAGGGGATATTAATCCAAGCAGTGGTGGAACAGGCTATGCACAGAAGTTCCAGGGCAGAGCCACCATCACCAGTGAAAAGTCCACAAGCACAGCCTACATGGATCTACGCAGTCTGAGCTCTGATGACACAGCCATGTATTACTGTACGAGAGACACAGTGTGCTAACCACATCCTCAGTGTGTCAGAAACCCTGAATGAGAAGGCAACTGTACTGACTTTAGAGATGATAGGGGCAATTATACTGCAGGCATGCTTATTTTGTTGTTGTTGCTGTTAGGTGCCATTGAGTCATTTCTAACTCATAGCAACATTGTATACAACAAAACAAAACATAGCCTGGGCCTGAACCATCCTCACAATTTCTACATTTGAGACTATTGTTGCTGCCTCTGTGTCAATCTATCTTGGTGGGAGTCTGACCTTCCTTCTACTTTACCAAGCAAGTTGTCTTCTTCATGGGGTTTTCCCTCCTGATAACATGTCTGAAGTATGAAAGACATAATCTTGCCATCTGATTCTTAAGAGTATTCTAGGTGTATTGCTCTCAAGACAGATTTGATTGTTCTTCTGGAAGATCATACTCTTCTATAACATCATAATTCAAATGAATCAATTAATATTTGGGCTTCTTCATTCAGGGTCAACTTTAACATATTCATGAGGATATTAAAAATACCATGACAAATCTGCCTTCTGTGGAGAGCCTAAGAGGAGCAAGGATGCTGGGTGTCCAAGACACATAATCTTGTAGGAGGCTTTGGAAAAGTTGTGGGCTGAGCTGTGATGGGGCTGGTAGCCGAGGGGAAAAGATATATCAGTCAGTGAGAGGTTCACTTATGCTGAGAAGATGAGCACCAAAAACAAATCTCCACAATCAAGTATACAGATAATCAGTGAAGAGAGGTTTTGAATTCACAGTTATGGTAGTAGGTGAATCCAGATGGGGAAAGTCAACATTAATCAACTCACTATTTCTCACCTATTTCTATTCTCCAGAGTATCCAGGTTCTCCCCCTAGAATAATAATAATAAAAAAAAGTATCGATGCAACAGTCCAAAGTTTTAATCAAAGAAGGTGGTGTTCAGATACTTCTGTTGTTGTTGTTGTTAAGTGCCGTCGAGTCGGTTCCGACCCATAGCGACCCCGTACAGGGTTTCCGAGGGTGTAAATCCTTACGGGAGTAGAAAGCCTCATCTTTCTCCCGCGGAGCGGCTGGTAGTTTCGAACCGCTGTCCTTAAGGTTCGCAGCCCGATTCGTAACCACTACGCTACCAGAGCTCCTTCTAATGATAGTCAAATCCCAGGATTTAGAGATGAAGTAGCAGTTTATTATTGATTACATTGATAATAAGTGTGAGGACTGCCTAATGCAGAATCTCGAGTGAACAGATGTCAGATGCCTGACAAGAGAGTGCAGTGTGGTTTATACTTCATTGCTCCCTCATGATTTGGGCTTAAAACACTGCATATTGAATGTATGAAGCATTTACATGAAAAAGTGAGTATCATCCCTTTTATTGCCAAAGCAGAGAAAATTTCACCAGAGGAGTGCCACAGTTTAAAAACAGATAATGAAAGAAATTCAATAGTGACAGAAGAAACAAAGACAGGGGAGGTGCCTCAGAGGAGACACACACACACAAACAACAGAGAAGTCACTTTTCCAAAACCATTCCAGAATGTCAGATCTAATATAAAGTATGGAAGGGGGCCATCAGTTTTCCATGTCCACCTGTGGAGAAATCTGACTGTAGCAGGAATACACAATGATTTCTGAGTTGATTGGGATGTTGCTGTGGGCCTCTCAGCCTGGGTAGAGATCAGATTTTGGGGCCACAGCCAGGATGATACAGTCCTGAAGTCACATCTGGAAAAAAGGTGTGATGGTTTTTTTTTTCCTTTCACATTTCTTTCCTCCTCTCCCCTGTTACACTCTCTCTGCCCAGGCTGGCACCTTCAGGCAGGTAGGAGTGCACACCCAGAAGGGTCCAGCATTGTACCCAGAGGGTACAATTTTCCATGGCACAAAGAAGAATTCCCTGAAAGTCCCAGTGGTCTCAGAATGAATCCTTTGGCTGCTTCTTTTGACATCTGCCTCTGGGACTTAGCCCTAAAGTTGACCTGAATGGGACCCTTTATTCTTGCCTTATTTAAAATTAGATAGCAGGTCTGGCCATAGAGCCAAACCATATTTTCACTTTGTTAAATCCTAACATAAAAGATAAGAGCCAACACCAACTACTATATACAAGGATGCAGCTATTTTGAGACCTGCACTGTGCTTACACAGATACCTAACTGACCTTCAGAGATAAACATAGTGGATAATCTTTCTTCAATTCATTTATTAATATATATCTGCACATCTCCATGGTAGTGACAAGAGAAGGGAACTGATTGAATGGACACCCCAACCCACAGCTGGAGGTTTCTACTGCACACACACGCTGACCTGAGCAGCAAAGGTTATTGGACAGTTGGGTATGGTTTTATGTGGTGGTTTTTTTTTTTTTTTTTTTTGTCTCTGCTTTTTATTGTTTCTGTTTATGGCCAAAAGGT
This sequence comes from Chrysochloris asiatica, assembly GCF_000296735.1. Classification (NCBI taxonomy): domain Eukaryota; kingdom Metazoa; phylum Chordata; class Mammalia; order Afrosoricida; family Chrysochloridae; genus Chrysochloris; species Chrysochloris asiatica. Next base: position 45,695 of record NW_006409354.1, on the reverse strand, counting down.
CTCACTTTTTTCCTGGGCATGGGAGCTTTCTCTCTGTATGTTACCCAAGAATCAACAGCAATCATGGCCATATAGCCAACCTACAAGCATACTCCAAATAGCCCATGTTGCAGACAGAAGCCAATACCAGCATCTAGGCATTACAAAGATAGCATTCACTTGCTAAGATAGACTTCTGCTGAGTAATAAGAGACTTGAAAAGAAAGCCTATCTACATATCAAAAACAACAGGAGACACACAATAAGCTTAACAACATAACACCATACACTCATTTAATCATTAAAAAATATCTAAGTATTGAAAATGTCCTAAGAATAAACAACAAAACAGAAAAGAGTAACTGAGACAAATGAACTGGAGGCAGACATAAACTTCCCAATAGAGGAAGAGAAGGCTTTGGATCTTCATGAGAAAGAATTCAGAAGAATGATATGTTGACAACTTCAAATGCTCCACAGATGGGTGAAGGAAAATAAGGAAGAAGTCAGGAAAGCACTACAGGAAAAACCAAACAAGATAGATATATCATTGAAACAATTCAAAACCTGAAAAAATAGGTCCAATGATTAATAATAACATCAGAAATGAGCAATACATTGAAAGGGAAAAGAAGTAGAAAAGAAGAGATGAAAGTCAGAACCAGACACCTGGGAGACAGTACTCTCAATACTCCTAAGATAGAACAAGAAGCAAAAAAAGGATAAAACAAAACAAAGCAAGAAAATCTTAAGAATTATTGGCATTCCCAACAGGAAGAAACACATAAGTCCACAGAGAAGATTTTTGAGGAGAATCTGGAAGATAATTTCCTTAAGCTCTTTAAGGATGAGAAGATAAACATTCAAGAATCTGAATGACCTTCAGGAAAGATAAACCCCCAAAGAAAATTGCAAATACATATCATAATCAAGCTCTCAAAATCAAAGACAAGTAGAGTCCTAAACCAGTCAGAGAAAAGAAAAGTATTATGTACAAAAGTAAGTAAATCAAATTAAGCTCTGACCTCTCAGCAGAAACCATGAAAGCAAGAAAGCCATGGACAGACACATACAAAACCCTAAAAAAAAAAAAAAAAAAAAAGAAAAGAAAACAAAAACAAAAACTGCCAACCAAGAATCATCTACCCAGCAAAATTCTCAATCAAATCCAATGGTGCAATCAAAACATTCCAGGATAAACAGAAGCTAAGACAATTCTTAAAAGCCAACCCTGCAATTCAAAACAGCAAAAGGGAGTTCTTTGGAATGAAATCCTACAAGAGCAGACAACAACCGGAGATTGCCAGATGTGGCAACATCACCCAGAATTCAGCCATCTTATAGCAGAGTTCAGAACAGTACAAAATTACAACAATCAATTCACAAGATCTGTGAGGCTACTCACAGATCAAAATAATAACAAAGAAAGGGGAAATAAGGTCAAAGAAAGGGGAAAATATAGGAAGAGAGATAGATCCAAGTGGTGAGGAGGTCGTGTAGATTGCAAGATACAATAGACTCTCTTAATTGGAGGCAAAAATAAGTAGACTATAGGGTAACCTTAAAGAAAGTTAATATTTCACAACTTACCTTGAAAATGAATATCAAATAGAACAAAAAAACATTAAAACTAAGAGGAAACTCACAAAAATAATAGGAATGCAGCACAAGAAGGCATGCAGTACAATGGATAAACAGCACCACAAAAATTAACATAATGACAAATATGAATTCATACCTATTGATAATTACACTGAATGTCAATGGATTAAATGCACCAGTGAGGAGACATAGAGTGGTAGGATGGATAAGAAAACAAGACCCTTCAATATGCTGCCTGCAAGAGACACACTTTGCACACATAGACAAAAACAGACTAAAAGATAAAGGATGAAAAACATATATATACCAATTTAATGGCAATGTAAAGCAAGCAGGAGTGGCAATATTGATCTCTGGAAAAATATGTTTTAAGGCAAAAACCAACATAAGAGATAAAGAAGCTTGAGAAAACACCTAAATATACAAATGGGGAGGCGATAATTTCTTCAACAGATTGTGATGGCAGAACTGGAAAGCGATATGCAAAAGATTGAAACAAGACCTTCACCTTACATCTTATACAAAAACCAACTAAACTTTCAGTAAAGTCCTGAATGTGAATCCCAGAATTATGAAGGCCATCAATGAAAAAATAGGGACAAATGTGAGGGAACTAATACAGGGAATACACAGACTACCGAACATTTTGAAAACTACACAAACAAAAGTAGACAAAATAGATGAGTGTATTAACAACTTATGTGCATCAAAAGACTTCATCAGAAGAATAAAAAGCGAGCCTACTGAATAGGAAAAAATCTTTTGCAATGACACATCAGATAAGGGACTTATTTATAAAATATATAGGAAACTATAACATATCTACAAGAAAAAGGCAAATAACCCAATTGAAAAATGGGCACAGGACAGGAACAGACACTTCACCAAGAAAGAGATCCAGGCAGCCAACAAACATATGAAAAAATGTTCACGATCACTAGCCATTAGAGAAATGCAAATTAAAACAACAATGATATATCATCTCACACCAGCAATAACAGCAAGTTCAACAAAGTAGATGACAATTAATGCTAGTGAGGATGTGGAGAGACCAGGACACTCCTGTATTGCTGATGGGACTGAGAAATGGTCCAATCTCTCTGGAAAGCAATATGGTGCTTTCTCAGAATGTTGTAAATAGAAATACCTTATGATCCAGCAATTCCTCCACTTGGTATTTACCCACAAGAAATATGAGCCATGTCATGAGTAGGTATAGGCACACCATTGTTCATAGCAGCACTATTTACAATAGCAAAAATTTGGACACAGCCAAAGTGTCCATCAACTGAAGAATTGATAAACAAACTGTGGTACATATACGCAATGGAATAATATGCTATCTTGAAGAATAACATGGAAGCTGCAAGCCACCGCACAACATGGATAAACCTTGAGGACATTATGTTGAGTGAAATTGGTCAGTCACAAAGGAGAAATACTGCATAGGATCACTACTCTAAAAGACTAAGAAAAAGAACCCATATTAAAGGGGGGTGTTTCTTTGCTGGTTGCTGGGATGTGTAGGGTGGGGTGAGGGGAGGGATGGAAAGGAGAAACACAGGGCAGGAAATAGACACAGGATAGATTGAGTGTTGGGGAGGGGGGCAATGCACAAGAAGGAGGAGGGGAATGGAAGAACAAAGCGGATGGGTGCACAATTAGGCAGGTTTGCCTGGGCTAAGTGGGACAGAGGTAAATAATGATGTATGCACAACCTTGGAAAATCAGGGCTCTGGGATACAGGAATTGAGACATTGCTGGAATGGGGGAAAGGGGGCAAGTAATGTGAAGATGCTTGGCTGTCTTTGGAATCTTGGTTTCCCTTGCATATCATTATAAAATAGACACTGGAGGAGGAGAGAAAGGAATAGCCAGAAATATTACCATAGAAAGCTTGTAAGTCCATCTTCTGTCTATAACTTACTGAAATATTTAAAATGGGGCTACAATGTGACCAGTGAAGGAAGCTTCCTGGGGAGTCTCTGCATTACATAATACTATAGGTGGAATCCTGAACAGCATGTATAATCTTTAGAGGTGGGAAATTTCCACTTGAAAGGATGGGCAGACCAGCCTGGAGTGGCTAGAAGAACAGAAGATAATTCTTGAAAGAAAGACTGACAGGGAAAATACAAAACAATATAGGTAGAATGACTGATTACTACAAGAACAAACAAGTTGCTTGCCCCGGAGACATCAAGGCAAGTGGTCGGGTCCCCTCAGAGCAAACCCTCTTCCAAGAGTAAGACTAAAATGGGAATATCTACTCTGGTGACCACGTTCATCACCGATAAGGGAAAGGAGGGAAAAAGAGCAAAAGCTGTGAGCTAAGCCCTAAAACGACCAACAGATTCCTGTGAACCCGGGTGGAGACCTGGTTGGCCAGCAGTGTGACAAGACCTGTGTACTCTTGGATCCCGACTCAATGACATAGCAACAGAAAATTAGAGTGAAGTGTGAAGCATCCAGCTGATAAGAAGAGAGGGCATGTGCATAAGAACACACACATTTGCAGATAATACCCACTTGACCTGGCTTCAACGACTGGATGATTAGAGCTCAATTAGAAGAAGAAAGATAAGGAAAAAATAGTAATCTGATACAATGAACTTGACCTACACCTATAGATGCAGTAGCTCAAAGTGGGAACAAATCTTTACAGCAAGGATCAATCCCACCCCTTCATACACAGAGTAGAGAGGGATGGGCAACTTGGACATTGGCTAAACAAAGTGGGGGAGGCTAAAAAGTCAAGAAGTGACTGGCTTACAAGTTTTCAAAAGGGATTCTAGATCCAGAGGTCATAAAAGAAGGTAGAATCTACACTGAGTAGTACCCAATTTGTCTAGGTGGGGCTGATGAAATGAGATGTGGACAGGTCTCTTGTGATACATAGTGAATAATTGCTATCAGGACTGATTGTGAGGGTTGGAAATGT
>NW_006409354.1:38751-41073 GCF_000296735.1 Chrysochloris asiatica | reverse complement strand
CAATGGAATTGAGAAAAATAAGGAAGACATTAGGAAAGCACTACAGGAACAATCAAATAAGATAGATACAGCATTGGAAACAATTCAAAACCTACAGAAAGAGGTCCAAAAGATCAACAATAGAATATCAGAAATAGACAATACTCTGAAAGGGCAAAGGTGTAGACCAGAAGAAATGGAAGGCAGAACCAGTGATCTGGAAGACAAATCTCTCAATACCATGAAGATAGAAGAACAAACACAAAAAAGGATTAAAAAACCTGAAGAAGATCTGAGATTCATGTTGGACAACATGAAGAGGAATAGCTTAAGTATAATCGGCATTCTAGAACAAGAAGAATCACACAAGTCCACAGAGGAAATAGTTGAAGAACTGTTGGAAGAAAAATTTTCTAATATCCAGAAAGCTGAAAAGATAAACGTTCAAGAAGCTCAACCAACCCCAGGAAGGATAGACCTGAAAACAAAATCACTGAGACATATCATAATGAAGATCTCCAAAATCAATGATAAGGAGACACTCCTGAAAGCAGCTAGGGAAAACAGGAGTGCTACATACAAAGCCAAGCAAGTCAGATTAAGCTCAGGTCTCTCAAGAGAAACCATGCAAGCAAGAAGGCAATGGGGAGACATATATAAAACACTGAAAGAAAAAAATTGCCAACCAAGAATCCTTTATCAAGCAAAGGTATCAATCAAATATGATGGTGTAATGAAAATATTCCAGGATAAACAGAAGCTAAGGGATTTTGCCAAAGCCAACCCTGCACTACAAAACATCCTAAATGAAGTTCTGTGGACTGAGAACCAACAAGAACAGACAACAACAAGAGATTGAGATATGTGGCAGCACCCCCAAGAATTAAATCGACAGAAGAAAGAGTCAAGAACAGAACAAAACTATAAGAACAAACTCAGATAATCTGGGAGGTCAGTGTATGATCAAAAGAATTACAATGTAAAAGAAGGTAAAATATAGGAACAGAGACCCAGATGGTGAGAAGATCAGGTAGACTAAAAAATAAAACAGACTGCACTAAATGGAGAGAAAAGTTAATGGACTATTAGACAACCTCAAAGAAAATTAACACTTCACAACATACCAAGAGAATTAAAATCCAAGAAGAACATGGACACATTAAAACTATGAGGAAAATCACAAGAAAGAACAAAAAAAAAGCATGAACTCAACAAAGGAACACACACAGAACAAAGAAAAGCAGAAACACCACAAAAAAACAAACAATGTCAGCAATTAATCCATACCTATCGATAATTACATTGAATGTAAATGGATTGAATGCACCTGTTAAGAGACGGAGAGTGGCAGATTGGATAAGAAAACAAGATCCTTCAATATGCTGTCTGCAAGAGACACATCTCACACACAGAGACAAAAACAGTTTATAAAGGATGGAAAAAAAAAAATACACCAAGCTAATTGCAATAAAAAAAAAAAAAAACCACCCCAAAACGAACAGCAGTGGCAGTATTAATTTATGATAAAATAAACTTTAAGGCAAAAAAACAGCATAATGGCCATTATCTCATGATTAAAGGGACAATTGAACAAGATGACATAACCATAAGAAACATCTATGGTCCCAATGAAAGAGCTCCAAAATATATAAAGCAAACTCTAATAGATTTGAAGAAAGAAATAGATGAATCTACAATAATAGTGGGTGATTTTAATACACCACTTTTAAAAATGGATAGAAAAACCAGAAAGAACCTTGACAAAGACACAGAAGACCTAAACAATACAATCAGACAAATGGACCTCATAGATGTGTACAGGGCAGTCAACCAAACAGCTGCACAATACAAATTTTTTTTTCCAGTGCACATGGAACATTTTCCAGAATATACCATGTCTTAGGCCACAAAACAAATCTCAATAAATTTACAAATATCATAAAGTTACAAAGCATCTTCTCAGACCACAATGCTATCAAATTAGAAATCAACAATAGGAAGACCAAGGAAATAAAATCAAATACATGGAAACTGAATAATACCCTGCTGAAACACAACTGGGTAGTTGACGAAATTAAACGTGAATTCACAAAGTTCCTAGAAATAAATGAGAACTAAAACACAACATACCAAAATCTTTGAGAAAGGATGAAAGTGGTGCTGAGAGGACAATTTATTGCAATTAACGTACATATCCAAAAAGAAGAAAGAACCAAAATCAACACATTAACACAGCATATACGATTGGAAACAGATCAACAGAGGGACACTACAGACACCAAAAGAAAAGAAATAATAAAGATTGGAGCAGAAATAAATCAGATAGAAAACAGAAAAACTATA
>NW_006409354.1:28575-35452 GCF_000296735.1 Chrysochloris asiatica | reverse complement strand
TGGGAACTCTAGATCCAGAGAGGAAGAAGGGCTCTGTGTTGACGACCAGGGACAGGCTTGTAGGGAATACTCTTTGGTTGCTTGGTGATGCATGGTGGGATTGTAACCATGGTATTGAAACGATATATGATAGGATGAATGTAAAGCTAATGTTCTCCCATGTAAACTATCACATAATTCACAATAAAACATGAAAAAAGAGAGAGATAATGAAGCACACTACCTCATGATTAAAAGTTCAATTGAGGTAGATAACACAACCATAAAAATATTCTCAATATCAGTGAAAGAGTACCAACATATACAAAGCAAACCATACTAGAATTGAAGAAAGAATTAGACAATTCTAAATTTACAGTGGGATATTATAAGATATAACAACCAGAAATAAACTCAACAAAGATACAGAGGTATTAAACAGCACAATAAACCAACTTGACCTTATAGATGTGTACAAAGCATTCAACCCACAACAGCACGATACACATTCCATTCCAAAGCACATGGAATATTCTCCAGAACTGACCATGTGTTAGGTCACAAAGCAAGCCTCCATAAATTTATAAACACCAAAATACTAGAAAGCATCTTTACAGACCACAATGTTATGAAACTAGAAATAAACTATAACAAGACCAAGGAAATAAAGTCTAACACATGGATTCTGAATAACACCCTGCTGAAAAGCGACTGGGTAGTAGAAGAAATCAAATGTGAACTCACAAAGTTCCTAGAAACAAACGAGAATGAAAACACAACATGCCAAAATCTTTGGGACATGGTGAAAGGAGTGCTGAGAGGACAATTTGTTGCAATAAATGCACACATCCAAAAAGAAGAAAGAACCAAAATTAACACATTCACGCAGCATATCCAACAATTAGAAACAGACCAACAGAGGGAATCTAGAGTCACCAAAAGAAAAGAAATAATGAAGACAAAAGCAGAAATAAGTGCGATAGAACACAGAAAACTATAGAAAGAATCAACAGAACAAGAAGCTGGTTCTTTGAAAGGATTAATAAAACTGACAAACCATTGGCAAACCTAACCAAAACCAACCAACCAAACAAACAAAAAAAAAAGAGGGAGAAGACTCAAATAACATACATTAGAAACACGTGTGCGTTGTCACGGAGGAACCAAAGGTAATCAAAAGGATAATAACCGGATACTATGAAGAGTTTTAAGGAGCTCTGGTAGCGTAGTGGTTACGAATCAGACTGCGAACCGCAAGGTAAGCAGTTCAAAACTACCAGCTGTTCCACAGGAGAAAAATGAGGCTTTCTGCTCCTGTAAAGATTTACAGCCTTGGAAATCCTGTACAGGGTCGCTATGAGTTGGAACCGAATCCATGGCACATAACAACAACAACATGAAGAGTTTTACTCTGACACATTTTAAAAGTTAGAAGAGATTGATACATATTTACAAAAACACAACCTACTTAAAAGTACACAGAGTGAAGTAGAAAACTTGACCAGACAATAAAGGAAATTGATCACTTCATCAAAAACCTCACAACCAAAAAAAAAGTCCAGGGCCAGATGGCTTCAAGATACCAAACATTCAGGGAAAAGCTGTCACCAGTTCTTCTCAATTTATTACATAATATAGAAGAGGGTGGAAAACTTCCTAATATATTTTTGGAAACAAGCATAACCTTCACACCAAACTCAGGAGAGCACATCACTGAAAAAGAACATTATAGACCAATATCCCTCATGAACATAGATGCAAAAATTCTCATCAAAATCTTAACCAACAGAATCCAACAGCATATCAAAACAATAGTTTATCATGACCAAGTAGGTTCATATCATAGATGCAAGAACGGTTTAACATTACAAAAGCAATCAATGTAATTCACCATATGAATAAGGTAAAAGAAAAGAACCATATGATCATATTAATTGATAAGGAAAAGGCATTTGACAAAATCCAATGTCCATTCATGATAAAAACACGGAACAAAGTAGGATTTGAAGGTTAATTGCTCAACATAATTAAGAGCATATATATAAAACCAACAGCCTACTTTACACTCAATGGAAAGACACTGAACGCCTTCCCTCTGCAAATAGTAGACAGACAAAGACGCACTTTGTCACCATTCCTATTCAAAATTGTACTGGAATATTTAGGCAGACATAGTGGTTACGAATCGGGCTGCGAACCTTAAGGTCAGTGGTTCGAAACTACCAGCCGCTCTGCGGGAGAAAGATGAGGCTTTCTACTCCCGTAAGGATTTACACCCTCGGAAACCCTGTACAGGGTCGCTATGGGTCGGAACCGACTCAAAGGCGCTTAACAACAACAACAACATACAGCAAGATAGGTTACTTAATGGCATCCAAATTGGCAAAGAGGAAGTAAAACTCTCTCTTTTTGCTGACAATTTGATCGTATATATAGAACACCCCAAAGACTCAGTAAGAAAAGCTACTAGACCTCATTGGAAGATTTAGCAAAGTGGTAGGGTAAAATATCAACATAAAAAAATCAGTTGTATTACTCTATACTAATAATGCCAGCACTGAAAAGGACATTAGGAAAGCAATAACATTTACAATACCCACCCAAAGGATGAACTATCTGGGAATAAATGTAGCCAGATAAACAAAGGACCTATACAAAGAAAACATCGAAACACTACTACAAGAAACAAAAAGAGACTTATAAAAATGTTCCTGGATAGGAAGACTTAGCATTGTGAAAATGTCAATACTACCCAAAACAATCTACACTTATTACACAATCCCAATCCAGATGCCAAAGATACACTTTCGAGAGATGGAAAAGAACATTTCAAACTTTATATGGAAAGAGACACAGGTTAACAAAGTATTGATTAAGAAGCAGCATAAGGTTGGAAACTTCTCACTCCCTGATTTCAAAATTTACTGCATGGCTGCAGTAGTCAAAACAGCTTGGTACTGATACAATGAAAGATTTATAGATCAATGAAATAGAGTCAGCAATCCAGAAATTAACCCAACCACATATAGCCAACTAATTTACAACAAAGGACATAAGTATATTGCATGGGGAGGAGCTAGCATATTCAACAGATGATGCTGGCAAACCTGGAAAGTGACATGCAAAAGATTGAAACAAGACCTTTACCTTACGCCATATACAGAAACCAACTCAGCAAGGATTAAAGACTTAAATGTGAATCCCAGTATTATAAAGGCCATCAATGAAAAAATAGGGACAAATTTGAGAGCTATAATAAAAGGCACATAAAGACTTATAAGCACTGTGAAAATTACACAAACAAAAGAAGACAAAAGAGATCTTTGGGATATACTAAAAATTAAAGACTTATGTGCATCAAAAGACTTCACCAAAAGAGTGAAAAGGGAGTCTATAGAATGGGGAAAAATCATTTTCAACACCACATCTGAGAATGGAAACATTTCTAAAATACATAGGAAACTATAGCACTTCTACAAGAAAAAGGTAAATAACCCAAGTAAAAAATGGGCATAGGACATGAACAGACACTTCTCCAAGGAAGAGATCTGGGAAGCCAACTGCCGGGGACCTGCCTCAACACGAATGTTTGGTTCACGAGGTGGGGATATCTGGCGCAATAGGGATAGCACAAGAGAAGACACAGAGACACAACAAGAGAGACAAAGAGACACCCCAAAACCAGAGTGGATGCATTACTGGCATCTGGCAGATCTGGCGTGGTGAACGTTTGAGGTATAAGGGCGGTAAGATCCCACATAGTAAACATCTTAGCTATGCGTGCAGTACGTTCCCCTTGCTAGCTGATCAGCCACGCATGCCTAGTCAGCTGTATAGCATGCCTTCCAAGCTGTAATGCACGCCTTGCCAGCCGTAATGCACACCTGGGTCGGCCTGCACCTCCGTTTTATTTAGGGGAGGTACTTTACACAAAGCTGGGCGGGACTAAGACAAGGTACAGCTAACATACGTAATTCTCCAGACATTCAGGCAGCTTTACACCGTACTTCACAGGTTGGAATCTCACAACCGCAACTTGGTTTCTCAAGCTTAATTAACATACCTTTTAGCACCTAGCCTCAAATGAGGGGAGGAAAAGGAGGATTGGGAGGATTCCCATTGTGTTGGCTTCCTCAGCCAGGTTTTCAGGAAGAAGCGAGGCATCTAGGTGAATGGGCTGCACCTGGAAACACTTTAGGACGGCAGTTCTATTGTTCTTAGAACAGAGACTGGGGAGCCACCCAATTTACTTTGAATGAATTCTCTGAGGGAAGACTTTGCCTTTTTGGAAATTTGCAGTTTCGGCTTTTAGGAAAATATCACATTTATCTGTGGACATCAAGGCTTCATGTATGCAATTAATAATAAACATAACTGAACACTAAGATGAAAAAACAGTTTTCAATGACTGCTAGGTGGCTAGAGTTTGTTCCTCAGAGCCTGTGGCCTGTATGGTCTACAACACTCGGGCCCACAGGGCCTCGAACTCCTGACCGGGTCTGCACGGTCTGCAACAGCCAACAAACAAATGAAGAAATGTTTATGATCACTAGCAATTAGAGAGATGCAAATCAAAACCACAATGAGATATCATCTCAAACCATCAATACAAGCAAAGATTTAAAAAGTAGAGGAGAATAAATGCTGATGAGGATGCCCAGAGCTTAGACCCCTCCTACTTTGCTGGTGGGATTTCAAAATGGTCCAATCACACTTGTAAAGAGTATGGTGCTCCCTCAGAAAGTTGGAAATAGAAATACCTTATGATCCAACAATTCCTCAACTTGGTATTTATCCACAATAAATATGAGACATAACACAAGTATATATATATATGCAAACCAATGTTCATAGAAGCAATATTTACAATAGCAAAAAGATGGAGACAGCCTAAGTGCCCATCAATTGAAGAATGGATAATCAAACTTTTGTACATACACATAATGGACTATTATGCTACCTGAAGAATAACAAGAATGCTTGAGTCACCACATAACACGGATGAACCTTGAGGGCATTATGCTGACTGTAATTAGTCAGTCAAAAGGAGAAATACTTCATAGGACCACTATTGTAAAAGCTCAAGAAAAAATACACACATTAAAAGGGGGGAAATATTATTTGCTGGCTACCAGGGAGTATGGCATGGGGTGAGAGGATGATGGAGAGGGTGGAGCACAGGGTAGGAAATAGACACAAGACACTTTGGATGCTGGCTGAGGGGCAATACACAAGAATGGGAAGGGGAATGGAAGAACAAATGGGATAGGAGTACATTTAGGCAGTTTTGTATGCGCTAAGTGGGACAGAGTTAAATAGTGTTGTGTGCTCATCCTTGGGACAACAGGGCTCTGGGATACAGGATTGAGGCATGGTGGACTGGATAAAGAGGGGAAATAATATTAAGATGTTTGACTGTCTTTTGAATCTTGGTTTCCCTTGACTACTATTGTAAAAGAGATGCTTCAGGCAGAGAGAAAGGAATAGCCAGAAACATCACCATAAAAAAACTTGTAAGTCTTTCTTCAGTCTATAACTGATTGGAATGCCTAAAATGGGACTAGAACTTGCCCATAGAAGGAGGCTTCCTTTGGAGCCTTTGCATTGCATAAGATTATGGGTGGAATCCTGATACCCATGCAGAATTTTCTGAGGTGGGAAATTTCCACTTGAATGGACAAGCAGACCAGACTGGAGAGGCTAGAAGAGAAGATACTTCTTGAAAGAAAGACCAGAAGGAAATATCAAAAACAATAACTGCAGTCTGGTGGACTATTACAAGATCAAGGCAAGTAGTCGGGTTCCCTCAGGGCAAACCCCCTTCTAAGACTGAGACTCAAGGGGAATACATGAGCAGACATATGGTCTTGCTGATGATCACTTTGGTCAATCAAGAACAGGAATGGGGGAAAAACAATAATGAAATTGTGAGTTAAGTCTGACCAGGTTCAATAGACTCCTGTGAGCCTGGATTGAGACCTAGATAGCCAGTAGTGTGTCGAGACCTGAGGACTCCTGGACTCAGGGACAGGGACATGGCCACAGAATACTAGCATGGAGAGTGAAGCATACAGCTGATATGAAGTGAGGAGAGATGCACAAGAACACCCATATTTGCAGATAATACCCACTTGACCTGGCTTCAATGGCTGGAAGATCAGTCCTTCATTAGAGAAACAAAAAAGGGATAAAAAAGAGTTATCTGCTACAATTTGATGAACTTGATCTATATTTATGAATGTAGTAGCTCAAAATAGGGAATGAATTTTACAGAGAGCATCATTACCACTCCCTCGGGAAACAGGGTTGACATTGGTTACCCAAAATGGGGGACTACAAAGGCAAGAAGTGACTGGCTTACAAGCTTTCAAGAGGGAAACTAGTTTCAGAGGGTCAGGGGGAGGTAGAATCCCCTCTGAGTTGTTTTCAACCTGTCTAGATGGGGTTGGTGAAAGGAGATGGGGATAAGATTCTTGTGGTTCAATAGTGGAAAAATTGCTATCTGGACTGACTGTGAGTGTTGGAAATGTAGACGTTTTGTAACAAAAAGAGGGGAGTATATGATTTTGCAGTCTGGGAGTGAAAGACTCTGGAACCATCTAGGGAGAACTGCAGAGTGTGTGACACTATCCAGAGAACCAGTCACATCAGAGGTTATGGCAGAAATGATGATGTGGAGAGATGGAGTTGCTGTGGACTCTGGACTCAGGGATGAAGAGGGACTGTATGTTGACAGCTGGTTAAAGGCTTGTAGGGTATACCTGTCAGATGCCAGCTCCAACACTCTTATTTGGGGGTCCTAGAAGGAGGTGTGATGTCGGTGAAGAATGAAGCTCATAGAATCGATGGATCTTGTTAGATGGTGAATCTTCTCCTTTCACATTTTATTTCTCCTCAT
>NW_006409354.1:25562-26732 GCF_000296735.1 Chrysochloris asiatica | reverse complement strand
GGAATTTAGTATAAAGACTTCTGATTGACTTCCCAACAATTGAGAATTATTTACAAAATTTGGAACGTAAGTTTAATGAGTGAAGTTGTTAGCTGTTACTCCTGATATCTGACAAGCAAGAATTACATGCATAGCAACAAAAAAGAGTTTCTGGAGTTGTCTCAGCTCTCTAAGAGTTAACAGTTTTCACAGCATGCTCCGTTAAGCACTTCAATTGTTCCTAGGTTAAAGCAGTCTGCTTGATTTTGCAGAGACAGACGTTGGAGGGGAGAAATTAAAAGTCTAGCTTTTGGAGCCTGGAGGTGGTGCTGGTGGAGACACACTTTCAGATGGTTCTTCAGTGAATGCTTCTATGCTTTGGGGAGTGGGAAATGGCTGTCTTTTCGCCATAGGGTCGAATTAGTCGGTCTGGAATTCATATGGGGTTGTTTGTGTCCTGTAAAAAAGACTATATCTTCGCCCCTTGGTTAGTAAGTAACACATGTAGACTATAAGAATTAGAAAGCAGATAAAGGGAGGTTTGTTACCGGAAGATTAACAGCAAAAATAACAGCAATCAACTTCTGTCTTCTGTGCCAAAGTTTTCGCGGTTTGCTGCATAGCTTGGCGGTTAGCCAAAACTGCATGAACAGGTTCAGGGAGAGATTTATTGAGAATCTGCAAAGAGAAAACAACAGAATGTTTATTAATAAATTGAAGCAAGGGGTTACTGGGATGGTGGGATAGAGTTTGTCCCGAAAAAATTTCCAAGGCAATTTGCCAATCTGCATTGTCCTGCAAAAAAGTGGTTATTTAGTCTGGGGTAGAATGACTGATGATTTTAGAGAAATCTTTTCTAATAACTCTCAGCTTTTTCTCCTACCTTTCATTATTAAAGTTGCAATTCATTCAAGGAGGTCTTTCATGAAAGAGAAAGTCCAAATAACTCCGATGGAATTTGGCTGCTTTCTTTTTTAACTCAGCCTGATCTTTTGGGCTTAAGAAATTAGGAGAGTTGCCTAAGATGCGACCAGCTGTAATAAGCAATCGAAAAACAAAGTCCTGAAAAGGCTCATCAGGACCCTGGGGAACTTTTGAAAGTTCAGTGGTCTGTTTCCCTATATTGGGAATACTTTCCCATGTCTTACGCCCACACTCGTTACTTTGGGTGTAGGCAGGCATAGGGTACTC
>NW_006409354.1:23111-23828 GCF_000296735.1 Chrysochloris asiatica | reverse complement strand
GTAAACAATAGCAACAAAAGCATTTTTGTGATAGCACAAATTATTTTGTTGTACAATTTTCAAATCCATATTCTTTCACTAATTAACTGGGCTAGCCAGTTTTTCCAAAAGCAGTGGCTTTACATAGTAATATGAGATATTGCAGAATTATTTAAAGATCACTGCAAATCAAGTTTATGTTAAAAAAAACACTGCAGATTATTCCTCCATGCAGATCCTTGCCTGAATGTTTTAATACGTGAATACGCTTTTTAGAGTAGGCTCTGAATAAACATTTTCAATACTCAAAAAACTGAAGTTTTCTTGACACCTCT
This sequence comes from Chrysochloris asiatica, assembly GCF_000296735.1. NCBI lineage: Eukaryota > Metazoa > Chordata > Mammalia > Afrosoricida > Chrysochloridae > Chrysochloris > Chrysochloris asiatica. The sequence goes on along the minus strand of NW_006409354.1, from coordinate 23,514 downwards.
TGCTGGTTTGTTGCCAACCACATTATCAAATGCATTTGTTACTAAGTAAAAAATAGTTTAAGACTAAATTACAGTAAACATGAAAGTGCCACAGTTTTAAACCCAACATAAATCAACCATACCCAATTATCAATTTAAAACAAAAGTATTACTCCTGAAAGCTGAAAGCAAGATTTTTTTTTTTTAACATCACCAATGGGTATTTTAGACCTTTTTTTCTCCTTTGATATTTAGGGACTCTTGCTTTCACCTTAAACAGAAGTTCAACTCTGTAACAGGTTGCAGCTTAGGTAAAATACCATGCACAACATTTGATTACTTCAAAACAGCAGGAACACACAGGCTGAAGTGAGTGGTCAAATAGGGCTTGCTGTTCTCAAAAATTAGGTATAATGGTGAAAGC
>NW_006409354.1:20175-21711 GCF_000296735.1 Chrysochloris asiatica | reverse complement strand
GCACAAGAAATGGCACAACCCCTGAATCAATAACCATCTGTATCTGCTCATTACCTCCATCTGTCAGGTATGACAGAGCCCAAACAGTATCTACAAGAATGTTTATGTCAGTATGGTATATGAGGACACATAATGCTGGTAAAATCTCCTGAACTCTTTCCATAGGCGGTGGGGGATCCTTATTCCTGCAGAGATTGACAATGACCCATGTGACGTTCCGAAGGAAGGTGATAGGAATGGAGGGATTGATGAAGGACAGAAGAGGTTTGACAACTCCCAGTGATATGACATAATCTCTACATTGAGGACCATCACCTATAATGTTTCCCAAGGCCCATACTGCTTGTTCACAAACATTCTGATGTGGTGAATGAAGAAGTCTCAGAAAAAGAGGTACTGCATTAGACTACAACAGCTTGAGTCTGTGCAGATGTTCCTGATGCTATGTTTGTTAGTGCCCAAGCAGCTTCAAACTGTAATGAAGGATTATCATCTGTTTCTAGACATTTGACTAGAATTGGTAAGATCCCAGATTTTATTAGGTCATCAATTGGTGGGTTTCTGTCACTGGATAATAGCTTTCTTGCAGCCTGGACAGCACTCAACTGAATCACTGGGTTATCACTTGTGGCATTCTGCAATATAGCTTCTAGTGTTACATTTTGTGCTTTAAAATCAGCATCAACATCCGAGTCTTCTAGACTTTCTTCTTGGGGAACATTTATCTTTTTAAATAAGTGTTCATCTCTTTTGTTCTTCCGTAGTTCAACTGTCACTTCATTTCTGTGTCTTCGTATTGTTTCCACATCGAGGCCCTTGTTCTTGAAGCTCTTGATGCGATGGTTCTCCAAGCCGGGGTTCTCAGCCATGGCTGCGCATGGCTCCAGCGGAGGATCGATAATGATCTACTTTTACACCTCGGCTGTGCAGCGTTTCTCTCAGTATATTTATATACTGTGCTTTTCTCCGTGTATTACCCATGCTTACCTGATCAGATTGCCCTCCTATTCTATATGTGTCCACGTGTGTCCTTTTTCTTCCTATTTCCTCAGGAGGGTCCTTTGTGTTGTCTCTCGTATTCGAGCCCCACATTGGGTGCCAGATGTGGGGGTCTGAGACCGGCTCAGGCCACTGCGTGGGTTGCTTGAAGGAGAGGGCTAGGATTAAAATCAGGCAAGGACCACAAGGCTGATGACCAGAGACAGTTTATTGTAGCAATGTGGTTTATATAGGACTTTTAGCATTAGGTCATTGTTATTCTACCCAGTTACAATGTTTTCTATAGTAACAAGGATATGATTACCAACCAGGATACCAACCAGGATATGACCATATAAGTATAAGCATTGTTATAGCAAGACTGAATCACTCGGTTTTGGTACAATTGAAGTTCCCTTTTCCCAGGATTGTCCTAGTTACAATTACCAATAAGTTTCGATCACTGACATCACCTTAACCAGGTGAAACTTGTCTTCAGGCCAATCATAAGAGCATGAGGGCCATCTCAACCTTCACCATTAGATGGCACCAGTGCTG
>NW_006409354.1:12082-18880 GCF_000296735.1 Chrysochloris asiatica | reverse complement strand
AAACATACACACAGTGAAGTAGAAAACCTGAACAGACCCATAACAAAACACGAAATTGATGAGGTCATCAAAATAATCCCAAGTAAAAAAAGTCCAGGTCCAGATGGCTTCACTGGTGATTTCTACCAAACATTCAGGGAAGAGCTGTCACCAATTCTACTCAAATTATTCCAGAAGATAGAGGAGGATGGAAAATTTCCTAATACAGTTTATCAAGCAAGAATAACCCTTACACCCAAACCAGAGAAGGATGTCACTAAGAAAGAAAATTACAGACCAATAACCCTCATGAACATAGATGCAAAAATTCTGAACAAAGTCCTAGCCAACAGAATCCAGCAACACATCAAAAAGATAATACATCATGATCAAGTCAGATGCATACCAGGGATGTAAGGATGGTTCAATTTTTAGAAACGATCAAAGTTATGCACCATCTAAATAAGAAAAAGGAAAAGAACCACATGATCATATTGATTGATATAGAAAAGGCATTTGACAAAATCCAACATCCATTCCTGATAAAAGCACTGAAAAAAAAAAAAAAAAAGGAATTGAAGGGAAATTCCTCAACACAATTAAACCAACAGCCTACATTACACTCAATGGAGAGAAACTGAAAGCCTTACTTTGCAAACGGGAACCAGACATGGTTGCCCTTTGTCACCACTCCTATTCAATATTGTGCTGGAAGTCTTACAAGAGCTATATGGCAAGACAGGGAAATTAAAGGCATCCAAATTGGCAAAGAGGAAGTAAAAATCTCTCTATTTGCAGATGATATTATCATATATGTATAAAACCCCAAAGATTCAGTAAAACGCTACTAGACCTCATTGGAAGATTCATCAAAGTGGCAAGATATAAGATAAACATACAAAAATCGGTTGGATTCTTCTATAACCAAGTGACAGCATTGAAAAGGACATTAGGAAAGCAATACCTTTACAATAGCCACCCAAAGGATGAACTATCTACAAATAAATGCATCCAAAGAAACAAAGGATTTATACAAAGAAAACTACAAAACACTACTACAGAAAGTCAAAAGAGACCTATATAAATGGAAGAATGTACCATGCTCCTGGATAGGAAGACTTAACATTGTGAAAATTCAATACTGCCCAAAGCAATTTACACATATAATGCAATCCCAATCCAGATTCCAGCAACATTCTTCAAAAAGATGGAAAAAACAATTACAAACTTTATATGGAAAGGAAAGAGATCCAGGATAAGCAAAGCACTACTTAAGAAGAAGAATAAGGTTGGAGGCCTCTCACTCCCCGACTTCAAAATTTACTACATGGCTACAGTGTTCAAAACAACTTGATATTGGTACAACGAAAGATACATAGATCAACTGAACAGAATCGAGAATCCAGAAATTAACCTATCTACATACAGCCAATTGATTTTTGACCAAACACCTAAATATATCGCATGGGGAGGTGATAGTCTTTTCAACAGATGGTGCTGGCAGAACTGGAAAGTGATATGCAAAAGATTGAAACAAGACCTTCATCATACACCTTATACAAAAACCAACTCAACATGGATTAAAGACCTGAATGTAAATCCCAGAATTATGAAGGCCATCAATGAAATAATAGGGACAAAAGTGATGGCATTTAGTCAGGGAATACACAGACTGCCAAACATTTAAAAAACTACACAAAGTATACAAAATAGATGAGTGGTACATACTAAAATTTAAAAACTTATGTGCATAAAAAGACTTCACCACAATAGTAAAATGGGAACCCACAGAATGGGAAAAAATCTTTTGCAAGGACACACCAGACAAGGGACTTATTTCTAAAATATATGAAGCTACAGAAACCTCTACAAGAAACAGACAAATAACCCAATTAAAAAATGGGCACAGGACATGAACAGACACTTCACCAAGGAGGAAATCCAGGCAGCCAGCAAACATATGAAGAAATGTTCACAATCACTTGCCATTAGAGAGATGCAAATCAAAACAACAATGAGATATCATCTCACTCCAGCAATAACAGTAAAGATTTAAAAAAGCAGAGGACAATAAATGTGGGCAGGGATCTGGGGAGACTTGGACACTCCTGTATTTCTGATGGTACTGCAAAATGGTCCAACCTCTCGTGGAAAGCAATATGGTGCTTTCTCAGAATGTTGGAAATAGAAATACCTTATGATCCAGCAATTCCTCTACTTGGTATTTACCCACAAGAAATATGAGCCATAATACGAGTAGATATATGCACATATATGTTCATCCAGCACTATTTACAATAGCAAAAAGATGGAGACAGCCAAAGTTCCCATCAACTGAAGAATGGATAAAAATGCTGTGGTACATACACAAAATGGAATACTTCACTGCCTTCAAGAATAACCATGAAGCTGCAAGCCACCGCACAGCATGGATGAACCTTAAGAACATTATGTAGAGTGAAATTCGTCAGTCACAAAAGTAGAGATACTGCATAGGAACACTACTGTAAAAGACTAAGAAAAAGAACACATACTAAAGGGGGGAGGATTTTTTACTGGTTGCTGGGATATGGGGTGTGTGGAAAGGAGAAAGACAGGAAGGTGGAACACAGGGCAGGGAATAGATACAGGATAGTTTGGGTGCTGGGGAGCGGGCAATATACAAGCAGGGGAAGGGAATGGAAGAACAAAGAGGATGGGAGAACAATTAGGCAGGCTTGCATGGGCTAAGTGGAACAGAGGTAAAGAATGATGTATGCACAACCTTGGAACAACAGGGCACTGTGGTACAGGAATGGAGACATTATTGGAATGTGCAAAAGAGGAGAAATAATATTAAGATGCTTGACTGTCATTTGGACCTTGGTTTCCCTTGCACACCATTATGAAACAGATAATGGAGGGGAAGAGAAATAAATAGTCAGACATACTACCATAGAAAGCTTGTAAGTCAGTATTCTGGCTATAACTGATTGGGATACCTAAAATGGGGCTACAACGTGCCCAGGGAAGGAGGCTTCCTGTAGAGCCTCTGCATTTCATAAGACTATAGGTGGAATCCTGAACAGCATCTAAATCTTCAGAGGTGGGATATTTCCACTTGAAAGAATGGGTAGACCAGCCTGGAGTGGAATCTTTCAAGAAGATACTTCTTGAAAGAAAGACCTAAAGGAAAAATACAAAAACATATAGGCAGACTGACTGATTATTACAGGAACAAGCAAGTTGCTCACCCAGGAGACATCAAAGCAAGCGGTCGGGTCCCCTCAGAGCAAACCCTCTTCCAAGACTAAGACTCAATGGGAATACACACACTGGTGACCAGGTTCATTACCAATAAGGGGAAGTGAGGGAAAAACAGCAATGAAGCTGTGAGCTAAACCCTACGACGCTCAATAGACTTCTGTGAAACTAGGTGGAAACCTGGTTGGCTAGCAGTGTGGCAAGACCTGGAGACTCTTCAGCCCAGAGTCAGTGATATAGCCCCAGATAATTAGAGTGGATAGTGGAACGTCCAGCTGATCAGAAGAGAGGGCATATGCACAAGAACACCCACACTTGGAGATAATACCAACTTGAACAGGCTTCAATGACTGGATGATTAGAGCTCAACTAGAAGAAGAAAGAAGAGCAAAAAAAGAGTAATTTGATACAATTTGATGAACTTGACCTACACCTATGGATTCAGTAGCTCAAAAGATGGAACAAGTCTTTACAGCAAGGATCATTCCCGCCCGCTCTATACAGATAGTAGACAGGGATGGGCAACTTGGACATTGGCTACCCAAAATGGGGGGATACAAAGGCAAGAAGTGACTGGCTTAAAAGCTTTCAATAGGGAACCTACATCCAGAGGGTTTGGAGGAAGGTAGAATCTCTACAGAGTTGTATCCAATATGTCTAGGCGGGGCTGATGAATGGAAATGTATCTTGTGATACAATAGTGAATAATTGTTATAAGGACTCATTATGAGGGTTGGAAATGTAAAGGTAGACGTTTTGTAGCAAGGAAAGGAGTGATTTACTTTGCAGTCTAGGAGTGGAGGTCCCTGGGAGCATCAAGGGAGAAAAGTGGAGAGCGGGACCCTACCCAGAGAAGTAGTGACACCAGAGATGGAGGCAGAGATGGTGACGTGGACAGATGGAGCAGCTGGGGACAATAGACCCAGAGAGGGAGAGGGGCTGTGTGCTGATGATCGGGGTGTGCGAGGTGCTGGGCAAGCTTGCAAGTTACCCTTTGGTTGGTTGATGATGCATGGAGGGGCTTGTAACTAGGGCAATGAAGTGATATATGTTAGTTTAAATGATCAATGTAAACCTAATGTTCTCCCATAAAGAATAACACATAAGTCACAATAAAATATTTAAAAAAAATAATTAAATAAATGTAATGCTTAAATTGATATCCTAGACATAAGTAAACTGGAATGCAGAATTGTTGACCATTTTTAATTCAAATCCAGTAGCTTGCTGTGATTGGAATGACAAATTGAAGAGTAAGAGCATCACATTCAGTATCCAAAACAACATTTCCTGATGTAACCTGAAGTATAATGCTAGGAGTGATAGGTTATTATATACATGGCTCCAAGGAAGAGTAGTTAATAGCATTGTTACTGATATTTACACAGCAACACTGAAAGTCAAAGTTAAATAAAGTTTTAACAAACTATTTTACAATCTAAAATTGATCAAATGTGTGTTTAGGATTTGTGATAATTCTTTGTGATTAGAGTTCAAAAGTTGGTAAGAAAGAATAACTGGAAAATACAATGTTTGTGATAGGAAGGATACCAGATATTGTATGTAAAATTTTTCATGATCAATGACATATTCATGGGAATATATATATTTTTGGTCACATAAGAGAAGGAGTAGACTTCATTGTGTGCAATACACAGGAATGAAATAAAATGCATAAGGCATTAAGACTTAGGAGTGCGGTGAATCCCATTTACATTCCAATCCAACATGTTTTTCACGAATTTCGACCCTGGGTGTTACCTACTGTAGTTAAAACACTGGGCCGACCTGCATCAGAGTGGTCTACAGTGATCATGTATTGAAGAAAAGAGAGTTGAACACATGCCTGGAACATCTGGTCCACATTTTCATCTATGTGAAAACCACCACAGCCAGTTGCCAACCCTCAATCTATGCAGAATTGCTAAAAAGAGCACTAATTTCCATTTAGAAATGATCAGCATGAGCTCTGAGAACTTGACAGGGAAGGCAGTCAATGAGCTACCCTGCAAAGAGTTCTCTGGCCTACAGAGGGCACTAAGAAACTATTGAAAATATGCAGCTGACTTAAGGAGTTTGGTAGCAGTTTCCTGAAGGCTAGTGAATATCCCCTTAGGGATAAGCAGGAAAAATTCTTTATTGCACTAAATTTTTTTTTTTTTTTTTTTAGCTAAAACTGTTCTTCTGGTCCTTCCTACAAGTTCTCCAACCCTCATTAAGGTTTAAATTTTCATGCCAACTTTAGATGACAAAAAGGGGAGTGATTGTCCAAAAGTTACCTTTTATTACCCAAAGTATGCGTGAACTGTAATGAGAAGTTCTGGGGAACTTGTATTTAAGTGGAATTTTCACATTTACCCATAAAGAATACCAATGTACCATCAAGTATTTTCTTTATTTGTGAGTTTGAAATACATTCTTAAGGTTATCTATTACCTTTCTCCATATTCAAAGGCCCGTTATTTCCACACACAACTATTCTGAAACCTCTTTTAATAAAATGTGGGGTTATAATAAATGATTTAGTATAAGTCTTTTTTCTGCAGGCCATATGTAAATTTCGATCAGATGAATTGACGCAATGGCTGAAGCATAAGTATGTGAGGTTTGCACAGGACCCAATATTGTTTTGATCTCTTGTACCTAGGGTAACTGTGATTTGGAGTTAATTGATGGCATGTAGGACAACAAAAACATAAGTTCACTCTAACAACCCAACTGAAATGCAGTGGTGTCATATCCAAAGACAAACCTTGGTTTCCTACCTCTAAGTACTATTTACTGCTGTCTTTAGATAGAATAAGAAATGACACAAAGAGAAACATGGTTATTCTGCTTCACTGTATTCTTCAGTGTGAGTGATTTCATACACCCAGAGTTTCATGATTTGCATCTTTAGCATTCCTTGTTTGTTTGGCTGTGTGTCTTGGAAATCATCAAAAAATAAATGTGTTCCTCAAGTGGGGCCCAGACCTAAGTCTTAAATACTCTGCCTCATAAATATGTAAATAATCTGAAGTTTACTACAACAGATAAGGATATATCTGCGTTCCTAGAGCCCAATCAACAACCATACCACTCTCCATTTGATGTTCTGGGATAACAGCTGTCTAACCATGGACTGGACTTTGAGAGTCGTCTTGTTGGTTGCAGTAACTACAGGTAAAATAGTTCCCAATCCCAGGGATGGGGAAGGCATTTTGTGTATTCATGTTGAATTTCATCCACCCCAATTTACTCTCAGTAGGTGGCCAATCCCAAATCCAGCTGGTGCAATCTGGAGCTGAACTGAAGAAGCCTGGGTCATCAGTGAAGATCTCCTGCAAGACATCTGGATATACCTTCACTGGCAACTCTATAAATTGGGTGCGTCAGATCCCTGGACATGGGTTTGAGTGGATCGGGTATATTAATCCAAGCAGTGGTGGAACAGGCTATGCACAGAAATTCCAGGGCAGAGTCACCATCACCAGTGAAAAGTCCACAAGCACAGCCTACATGGATCTAAGCAGTCTGAGCTCTGAGGACACGGCCATGTATTACTGTGCGAGAGACACAGTGTGCTAACCACATCCT
>NW_006409354.1:10299-11852 GCF_000296735.1 Chrysochloris asiatica | reverse complement strand
CCCTCTTGATAACATGTCTGAAGTATGAAAGACAAAGTCTTGCCTTCTGATTCTTAAGAGAATTCTAGATGTGTTTCTCTCAAGACAGATTTGATTGTTCTTCTGGAAGACCATACTCTTCTACAACATTATAATTCAAAAGAATCAATTAATATTTGGGCTTCTTTATTCAGGGTGAACTTTAACACACTCATGAGGTTATTAAAAATACCATGGCAAATCTGCCCTTGGTGGAGTGCCTAAGTGGAGCATTGATGCTGGGTGGCCAAGACACATAATCTTGTAGGAGGCTTTGGAAAAATTGTGGGCTGAGCTGTGCTGGGGCTGGTAGCTGAGGGTGAAAGGAATGTCAGTCAGTGAAAGATCCACTTATGCTGAGGAGATGATCATCAAAAGCAGCACTATGGCTCACTGGAATAATCTTGAAAGCTATGTGAGATTGCCAAATTTCCACAATCAAGTATACACATAATCATTGAAGAGAGGTTTTGAATTCAGTTATGGTAGTAGGTGAATCTGGATGAGGAAAGTCAATGTTAATCAACTCACTATTTCTCACCTATTTGTATTCTCCAGAGTATCCAGGTTCTCTCCCTAGAATAAAAAAGACTGTATCTGTGCAACAATCAAGTTTTAATCAATCAAAGTGGAGTTCAGTTACTACTCATGATTGTCAACACCCCAGGATTTGGAGATGAAGTAGATAATAGTAATTGCTGGCAATCTATTATTGATTACATTAATAATAAGTTTGAGGACTATCTAAATGCAGAATCTCGTTTGAACAGATGTCAGATGACTGACAAGAGAGTTCAGTGTTGTTTATACTTCATTGCTGCATCATGATTTGGGCTTAAACCACTGCATTTTGAATTATATGCATGAAAAAATGAGTATCATCCCCTTTATTGCCAAAGCAGACAAAATCACACCATAAGAGTGCCAACAGTTTAAAAAACAGATAATAAAAGAAATTCAATAGTTACAGAAGGGGCAGAGACAGATAGGGGAGGTGCCTCTGCTCAGGTGCGCGCGCGCGCGCACGCACACGCACACACACACACACACACACACACAAACATACATACAAAAAACAAAACAAAACAAAACAGAAGACACTTTGCCAAAACCATTCCAAAAATTCAGATCTAATATAAAGTGGGTGGTGGGGGCCATCAGTTTTCCACATCCACCTCTGGAGAAATCTGACAGCAGCTGGAATACACAAAGATTTCTGAATTGATTGGGATGTTGCCTATGGGCCCCTCAGCCTGGGCAGAGATTAGAGGGTGGGGCCACAGCCAGGATGATACAGTGCTGAAGTCATAGAGTGGCACCTGGAAAAAAGGTGTGATGGATTTTTTTCCCCCACTTTTCTTTCCTCTTGTTCAATGTTACACCCTCTCTTCACAGCTTTGCACCTTCAGGCTGGTGGGTGCACACACCCTGAAGGGTCTAGCATTGCACCCACAGGGTACATTTTTCCCATGGCACAAACAGGAATTCCCTGAAAGCCCCAGTAGTCCCAGAAGCTAATCCTTTGGCTGCTTCTT
>NW_006409354.1:7712-9374 GCF_000296735.1 Chrysochloris asiatica | reverse complement strand
CAGGAACCATCACACAAGATATATCATTAGAAACAACTCAAAACCTGCAAAAGAGGTCCAGACAATTAATAATAAGATCAGAAATGGACAATACAATGCAAGGGAAAAGGAGTAGAAAAGAAGAGATGGAAGGCAAGACCAGAAAACTGGTATACAAATCTCTCAATTCTGTTAAGATAGAAGAACAAGCAGAAAAAAGGGTGAAAAGAAAAAAAGCTTAAGAACGATTGGCATTCCCAATAGGAAGAATCCCAAAGTCCACAGAGAAGATTGTTGAGGAGAATCTGGAAGATAATTTCCTTAACATCTTGAAAGATGAGAAGATAAGCATTCATGAAGCTGAACAAAATTCAGGAAATATAGACCCTAAAAGAAAATCACCAATACATATCATAATCAACCTCTCCAAAATCAAAGACAAGTAGAGAGTCCTAAACCAGCCAGGGAAAAGAGAAGTATACATACAAAAACAAGTAAATCAAATTAAGCTCTGACCTCTCAGCAGAAACCATGAAGCCAAGAAGGCAATGGACAGACACATAAAACCCTAAAATAAAAAAGAAAGCTGCCAACCAACAATCATCTACCCAGCAAAGAATTCTCAATCAAATCCAAAGGTGCAATCAAAACATTCCAGGATAAACAGAAGCTAAGACATTTCTTAAAAACCAATCTAGCATTTCAAAACAATAAAAGGGAGTTCTTTGGAATGAACTTCTACAAGAACAGACAACAAACAGAGATTCCCAGATGTGGCAACATCACCCAGAATTCAGTCATCATATAGCAGAGTTCAGAACAAAACAAAATTACAACAATGAATTCACAGGCTCTGTGAGGCCACTCAGAGATCAAAATAACTAGGTCAAAGAAAGGTGAAAATATAGGGACAGAGATCCAAGCTGTGAGGAGGTCGGGTAGAATGCAAGATACAATAGACTCTCTTAATTGTAGCCAAAAAATAGTAGACTATAAGGTAACATCAAAGAAAAAGGAAACATTAAAACTAAGAGGAAATGCACAAAAAAATAGGAACACAGCACAAGAAGGCATCCAGAACAAAGGATAAACAGCACCACAAAAATTAACATAATGGCAGAAATTAATTCATGCCTATCAATAATTACACTGGATGTCAATGGATTAAGTGCACCAGTGAAGAGACAGAGAGTGGCAGAATGGATAAGAAACTAAGACCCTTCAATATGCTGCCTGTAAGAGACACACTTTGCACACATACATAAAAACAGAATAAAAGATAAAGAAGGAAAAAACATATATATACCAACATAATGGCAATAAAAAGCAAGCAGGAGTGGCAATATTGATCTCTGGTAAAATATGTTTTAAGGCAAAAACCCACATAAGAAATAAAGAAGCTTGAAAAAACACCTAAATATATAGAATGGGGTGGTGATAATCTCTTCAACAGGTGGTGCTAGCAGAACTGGAAAGCGATATATAAAAGATCGAAACAAGACCTTCAATCACGTCTTATACAACAACCAACTCAAAATGCATAAAAGACATAAATGTGAATCCCAGAATTATGAAAGCCATCAATGAAAAAATAGAGACAAATGTGAGGGAACTAATTCAGGAAATACAGAGACTACAAAACATTTTGAAAACTACACAAACAAAAGTAGACAAAATAGATGA
>NW_006409354.1:6295-6834 GCF_000296735.1 Chrysochloris asiatica | reverse complement strand
TTTGGCTGTCTTTTGAATCTTGTTTTCCCTTGCATACCATTATAAAATATACACTGGAGGGGGAGAGAAAGGAATAGCCAGAAATATTACCATAGAAAGTTTGTAAGTGCATCTTCCATCTATAACTGATTGAAATACCTAAAACAGGCTACAATGTTCCCAGTGAAGAAGGCTTCTTGTGGAGCCTCTATATTACATAAGACTATAGGTGGAATCCTGAACAGCATGTATAATCTTCAAAGGTGGGAAATTTCCATTGAAAGACAGGAAGACCAGCCTGGAGAAGCTAGAAGAACAGAAGATACTTCTTGAATGAAAGACTGACAAGAAAAATACAAAACAATATATGCAGACTGATTACTACAGAACAAGCAAGTTCCTTGCCCACTCAAGTGGTCAGGTCCCCTCAGAGCAAACCCTCTTCCAAGACTAAGTCTCAATGGTAATACACATTCTGATTGGTGACCACGTTCATCACCAATAAGGGAAAGTGAAGGAAAAACAGAAATGAAGCTGTGAGCTAAGCCCTAAAACATTCA
>NW_006409354.1:761-3459 GCF_000296735.1 Chrysochloris asiatica | reverse complement strand
CTCAACATAATTAAGAATATATATATATATATATAAAACCCAACAGCCTACACTACCCTCAATGGAAAGAAACTGAAAGCCTTCTTTCTGCAAACAGTAAACAGACAAAGATGCCCTTTGTCACCATTTCTATTCATTACTGTACTAGAATTCTTAGTCAGAGCTATACAGCAAGATAGGTTACTTAAAAGCATCCAAACTGGCAAAGATGAAGTAAAACTCTCTCTATTTGCAGACAGTATGATCCTATATATACAACACCAAAAAGACTCAGTAAAAAAAGCTACTAGACCTCATTGGAAGATTTAGCAAAGTGGTCGGGTATAATATCAACATACAAAAATCAGTTGTATTACTCTATACTAATAATGCCAGCACTGAAAAGGATATTAGGAAAGCAATACCAGTTACAATAGCCTCTCAAATGATAAAATATCTAGGAATAAATGTAACCAGAGAAACAAAGGACCTATACAAAGAAAACTTCAAATCACTACTACAAGAAACCAAAAGAGATTTATAAAAATGCTTCTGGATAGGAAGACTTAACATTGTGGGAATGTCAATACTATCCAAAGCAATCTACCAGATGCCAAAGATATACTTTTGAGAGATAAACACAACAACAACAACAAACATTTCAAACTTTATATGGAAAGAGACCCAGTATAAACAAAATGTTGCTTAAGAAGCAGAATAAGGTTGGAAGCCTCTCACTCCCTGATGTCAAAATTTACTGCATGGCTACAGTAGTCAAAACAGCTTGCTACTGATACAATGAAAGATTTATAGATGAATGAAATAGAATCAGGAATCCAGAAATTAACCCATCCACATACAGTCAACTGATACTAAATATATATATATATAATATAAGGAGCTCTGGTAGCATAGTGGTTACGAATCGGGCTGCGAACCTTAAGGTCAGCAGTTCGAAACTACCAGCCATTCCGAGGGAGAAAGATGAGGCTTTCTACTCCCGTAAAGATTTACACCCTCGGAAACCCTGTACAGGGTCGCTATGGGTCGGAACCGACTCGATGGCACTTAACAACAACAACAACAACAACATATATATAATATACATATATATATATATGAGTATATTGCATGGGGAAGAACAAGTATATTCAACAGATGATGCTGACAAAACTGGAAAATGATATGCAAAATATTGAAACAAGACCTTTACCTTACGACATATACAAAAACCAACTCAACAAGGATTAAAGACTTAAATGTGAATCCCAGTATTATAAAGGCCATCAATGAAAAAATGGGGACAAATTTGAGAGCTATAATAAAGGACACACAAAGACTTATAAGCATTGTGAAAATTACACATACAAAAGAAGACAAAATATATGATTGGGACATACTCAGAATAAAAAACTTATGTGCATCAAAAGACTTCACCAAAAGAGTAAAAAGGGCACCTACAGAACGGGGAAAATATTTTTTAACAACACATCAGAGAAGGGACTCATTTCTAAAATATATAGGAAACTACAACACCTCTAGGAGCTCTGGTAGCGTAGTGGTTACGAATCGGGCTGCGAACCACAGGGTCAGCAGTTCGAAACTACCAGCTGCTCCGTGGGAGAAAGATGAGGCTTTCTGCTCCCGTAAAGATTTACAGCCTTAGAAACCCTGTTCAGTGTCGCTATGGGTCGGAATCGACTCCACAGCACTTCACAACAACAGCAACAACAACACCTCTACAAGAAAAAGACAAATAACACAAATAAAAAATGGCACAGGACATGAATAGACACTTCACTGGGAAGCCAACAAACAAATTAAGAAATGTTTATGATCATTAGCCTTTAGAGAGATGCAAATCAAAACCACAATGAGATAGCATCTCAAACTGGCACTACCAGCAAAGATTAAAAAAGTAGAGAAGAATAAATGCTGGTGAGGATGCACAGAGATTGGAACCCTCCTACTTTACTGGTGGGATTTCAAAATGGACAAACCACACTGAAAAACAGTATGGTGCTTCCTCAGAAAGTTGGAAATAGAAATACCTTATGAACCAGCAATTCCTCAACTTGGTATTTATCCACAATAAATACGAGCCATAACATGATTATATAGAAATGCAAACCAATGTTCATACAAGCACTATTTACAATAGCAAAATGATGGAAAGAGCCTAAGTGCCCATCAATTAAAGAATGAATAAACAAACTTTGGTACATACACATAATGGAATATTATGCTACCTTGAAGAATAACAAGAATGCTCAAGTCACTGCATAACATGGATGAACCTTGAGGGCATTATGCTGAGTGAAATTAGTCAGTCAAAAGGAGAAATACTTCATAGGACCATTTTTTGCAAAAGTTTGACAAAAAGTACCCACATTAAAAGGGGGGTAATATTATTTGCTGGTTACCAGGGTGTATGGTGTGGGGTGAGGTGATGGAGGGGGAGGTAGAGAACAGGGTAGGAAATAGACACAGGATATTTTGGGTGGTTGATGAGGGGCAATATACAAGAATGGGAAGGGGAATGGAAGAATAAGTGGGATGGGAGAACATTAGGCAGTTTTGTGTGTACCAAGTGGGACAGAGTTAAATAGTGATGTATGCTCATCCTTGGGACAACAGGGCTCTGGGATACAGGATTTAAGGTATGATGGAATGTGTAAAAAGGGTAATTAATAGTAAGATGTTTGGCTGTCTTTTGAAT
>NW_006409354.1:0-531 GCF_000296735.1 Chrysochloris asiatica | reverse complement strand
CTCTTGAAAGGACAAGCAGACCAGCCTGGAGAGGCTAGAAGAAAAGAAGATACTTCTTGAAAGAAAGACCAGAAGGAAATATCAAAAACAATAATTGCAGTCTGGTGGACTACTACAATATCAAGGCAAGTAGTCGGGTTCCCTCAGAGCAAACCCCCTTCCACGAGTGATACTCAAGGGGAATACATGAGTAGACATATGGTCTTGCTGATGATCACATTGGTCAACCGAGAATAGAAATGGGGGAGAAACAGCAATGAAGTTGTGAGTTAAGTGTGACCAGGTTCAATAGACTCCTGTCAACCTGGATTGAGCCCTAGTTAGCCAGTAGTGTGTTGAAACGTGAGGACTCCTGGACTCAGGGACAGCGACATGGCCACAGAGTACTAGCATAGAAAGTAAAGCATCTAGCTGATATGAAGTGAAAGGAGATGCACAAGAACACCCATACTTTTAGATAATACCCACTTGACCTGGCTTCCATTGCTGGAAGATTAGACCTTGATTAGAGGAAGAAAACAGAGGGGGAAA
>NW_006409353.1:65919-67088 GCF_000296735.1 Chrysochloris asiatica | reverse complement strand
TCCCCTGAGCCTGCTTGGTCGGGTATTCTGTGTTGTTGTTGGCGGAGCTCCTTTACTGCACTTCTACCCGATCCGCCATCATGTTTGTTCTCTCATCCACTACTGTTTTGCACTTTAAATTTGAAGAAGAAAAATGTTTAAAATCATAGTCATAAGTAGTGTGTATGTGTGTGTGTTTATGAGTACCATGAAATATAATTTTTGTTGTGAGTTGAGTGTAGGTTTACGGAGTAGATCATCAATTTCACATTCAACAAGTCATATATTTCATTTCATTTCAATGATTGCAAATCCCTCCATGGAACATCAGTCATCCCACTTTCTCCGTATGATTCTTATGTCCAGTCAACCTTGTTTTCTAATCCTTCTAAGTTTTGTCCTTAGGTAAATCTCTCCCTTTTCATCTTGAATGGTTGACCAGTCCATGGTGTACATACTTCACTGTTGTCCCCTCTATATACTTATCTACCTGCTGGACTGAAAATTGAGCCATAAGGGTAAGTTTAGTTTCAGACATGAGGGCTCACCAAGGACCATAGTCTTGGGCTTCTGCAGTCTTTTTCTCAACAGTAAGCCTGGTATTTTTTGTAATTTTGAGTTTTGTTCCACATTTTTGTCACTCTATGTGGAACCTTCGAATGTGATCCCTATAAGAACAGTTGGAGTAGCCAGATATCATTTAGCTCTGGTCTTAAGGTTTTGGAGACTAATGGTGACCAATAGTTCATTGGACTAATTGATTCCAAGCATCTTGAATTTACATCACCCTTCTTTGCTCTGGACACACAGAGAGAGAAATATTTGTATCTTAGATGGCTGCTGAAAGGTTTTAAAATATCACTAGTACTTACAAAAGTAAGTTGTAGAACATTGTCTTCATGCCAAATGACCATGGTTTCCTTTCATCTTTTGTCCTTAGCTCCCAGGCCCAGCATCTCATTCTTTTACAGTGTTTGATAATGTCTAAGAAGTTTCATAATTTTGTTCCTTGTATGCTGCACCACATTCCTGGATATGTTTGCAGCAAAGGTAGTATACCCATGTACAAATTTCTTGTCAAATATTTATGTGTGAGTACACTCCCACTCTCCCTCCCATACTCATTCATCCAATGTATCTATCCCTCTTGGTGTGGCACTGAAGCATCAGCACTGGACTGCGAACCACAA
>NW_006409353.1:62981-65434 GCF_000296735.1 Chrysochloris asiatica | reverse complement strand
AACTGCTGACCGTGAGGTTAGCAGTCCGTTTTGTACCTGTTAGTATGGAGACCTTTGCTTGACTCTTTACAATAGTAGTTTCATACAATATTTGTGCTTTTCTGATGAACTAGTTTCAGTCAGTATCATGTCCTCCATGTTCATCCATGCGATGAAGCGTTTCACAGATCCATTGTTAGTTAGTCTTCATTGTTGCACACCATTGAATTGTGAGTATGTACTAAAGTTTGGCAATGAACTATTTTTTTACATGTCTCTTTAATATACCAATGATTTTAAGACACATCTTCAATATTTTGATTCATCATTTGAGAACATAGAAATATTTAGAATTGTTTTTTTAAAATGTGTGCCAAATCAAATGTAGAACATTGACTCTGTGCTAAGCCAGCCATCGGATCACTATAGAAAACTCTCTTGTGTTTCTCCTCTGGGATTCTAGTCTAGATGCCCTCAGAAATCAGTCTTGTTGTTTTAGGTAATTCATTTAATGTTTCTAACCATCAGTTTCCTGTTATGTTGTTATTAGGTGCTGTAGAGTGAAGTTTGACTCATAGCAAGACTTTGTGACAGGGTAGAACATCCCCATAGAGTTTTCTAGGCTGTAATCTTTACAGAAGCAGATCTACAAATCTTTAACTTATGGAGGAACTAAATGGGTTTGAACCACCAGTATTTTGGTTAGCATCCTAGCACTTAACTGTTAAATACCAAGGCTCCTTGTTAGTATGTTAAAAGGGACTAGAAGTATTTCACCAGCTCCTTTCACAGAGTTAACAGAATGAAATAACAGGAGTACATGTTACTATTATCATTCTTTTCTTTATAAAGCCATCTTCATGGTACCTTTACTGGTGAAGTAGACAATTGTGACCTAGAATGTGAATCACATTCTGCCAGGTTGGCTTACTGGATATCTTCTCTTGGGCAAGTAATTTAACTTTCCTAAATCTCAGTGTGTGCATACCAAAAAAAAAAAAAAAAAGAGTGTAAAATCAGTATTTAATTAACTCTGATGCTTGTAAACATGCCAAAAATAAGTGTTAGTTTTTGTATTTCAGAGCAGGGATGTTTTAAAGGTGATTTCATGTGATATGAAATAGGTGGTATAATCCCCCTCCCCGCCCCCCAGAACTTCTACAGGACTTAAATGGGCCTACACAGAATAGGTAGACACAACAAGATGGTGGAAGAGAGAAGGAGGTAACTTCAATCTTTGAAATTATCATATGATTATATTTCTATGTCTTAATAGATTGGGTTACTAAGTAGTTCTTATCTACTATGGCATTTTACATTCTGTATTCTGATATATTACACATTCATCTGTGGTGAATTTATTTTAACAGAATACACTGTAAAAAATTTGATATAAAAAATAAAAGGAGAAATAGAGGTAGGAGTTATTGAAATGTACTAACTGAATTGAAGCAGATGGAAGGAGGTCTTCAATATGAACATCAGTGGTTAATATGATCAAGTAGGAAAAAAACAGTAGCAAGTGGACTTGCCACTGCATGATTTTCAAATGTTGTCGCCGGGTTAGAGATTGAGTAGCAGCTGAAAATCGTAATAAAACTCAATCATCATGATCAGGTTTAGTTTGTCTGCTACCTTAGAATACAGAAGCTTCACAACATTCTTCATAAACAGGAAAGGACTGAATTCTCACCCAGTTGGGAATAAAGCAAATTATGATAGAAAAGCACAAAATAGGAGGGCTTATCTCTCGGTCCAAATTTTCCTGAAGAAAAATTTTGCAGATCGTTTTTGAACTTTGCTCCACCTTTTCTTTAAACAAGTTGAAAGGTTTTTGTGTATTATGTATTAAACACTGGCTGTTTAATCATTTATTTGGGGGGATCTGGGAATAGAGAAGAGTTTGAGGATAAACATTTCAGGTTCCTTCAGTCTCTCTGGGTTGAGAATTGATCTAACACTATTTAGTGTTAGTCAATGTTAGCAAGTTTTAGTTCAGTCTCTCTCACTATTTTGCCTTCTTGAATATTTGCAATAATTGATACATGGGCAAATACATGAAATAAAACATCATTTGACAGAAAAAGAAATAAGGGGAGGAAAATCACCATTAAGTGCAAAACCTTATACTTGTGAAAAAATTACAAGTAATTAATGTGTCTGAATTTTCTTTATGCAAATCGTGTATATGCAAATAAAGGGATATTTAATGACAGAGATTAAAGATATACAGTATAGTCATTAGTATTCTTTGTATATATTCAAATATAACAAGATTGAAATGCAAGTAAAATGAATTACAATGAGAAATAACAGTCTATTGTTATCAGTTCACTCAAAACTAGTATCACATAATTTAATGAACTTGACCTACACCTATGGATGCAGTAACTCAAAAGAGGGAACAAAGCTTTACAGCAAGGATCATTCCCACCCCCTCCATACACAGAGTAGACAGGGATGGGCAACTTGGA
>NW_006409353.1:61893-62396 GCF_000296735.1 Chrysochloris asiatica | reverse complement strand
TGTAAACTATCACATAATTCACAATAAAACATTTAAAAAACACAAAAAATTGTATCAAGCAGGCTATATAAGATCAGGAAATGGTTTGAATATGGTAAAATATTAGTAAGGCACAGAAAAATTTTTCTTATATGAATATGATTTTATAACTGTCATGATTTAAAAATCTATAAGTAACAAGTAAAATAAAATACAAGACATATGAATACTTTTTTGAGTCATACAAATGTATATTACCTGTAAGAAGCTCTAGTTAGCATCTGAGTTCGAACTGGGAAATGTTTAAAGTACTACACAAAAAAAGTTGGGAACACATCATTATCAATCCTCTTCTAGACTTGTCTCATGACTGATGCATGTTTTGGCAAGTCAGGTAATAAAGAGGTTACATGCTTTTAAGTTGGTTCCAAAACATAGTGATCTGAATAGGTTTACTGAGAAAGGGCTGGTGGGTTTGAACCACCGATCTTGCAGTTAGCACACCAGTGTGCCACACTAGGATT
>NW_006409353.1:59678-61793 GCF_000296735.1 Chrysochloris asiatica | reverse complement strand
TAAGGATTTACACCCTCGGAAACCCTGTACAGGGTCGCTATGGGTCGGAACCGACTGGAAGGCACTTAACAACAACAACATATATATATGTATGTATAAAGAGTTAAATGCCATAGAGTTGGTTCCGACTCATAGTGACCATGTATAGGATTTCTGAGGAGCAGCTGGTGAACTTGAACTGCAAATTTTATGTTTCAAACCAACCTTGCAGCCCAGTGCATTAACCCTCAGCACCACAAGAGGACTTCGTATACACACACACACACACACATATATGCATATTTATATATATTCTTGATAAATGCTCCTTATGTCGATTCCAACTCATAGCAACACTGTATAGGGTTTCTGAGGCTTTAGATCTTCAAGGGAACAGAAAGCCTCATCTTCATCCTGCAGAGCAGCTGGCAGGTTAAACCCATGGACCTTGTGGTTCTCAGTCCAGTGCTTATAATATGGAGCTACCACTCTCCCTTATATATGTGTGTAGACTCTTGCTGTGGTACTGTATGTGGTTCAGCGCTGGGCTGTGAACCATAAGGTTGGCAGTTCAAATCAAATGCATCTTGGAAACTTTATACTGGGTCACTATTAGTCAAACTGACTCAATGGCACTTAACAATAACACCATATATGTATATATATCATATAGTCTCAGTGTTTCTTATCTGATAGCACCACCAGAATTCCACACATAGGATGGCTGTATTTGTTGTTGTTGTTTAGTGCAGTCAAGTTAGTTTTGACTCATAGCAACCCTGTGTAGGGTTTCCAAGAAGTGGCTGGTGAAGCTTGAACCACCCACCTTACGGCTCAAAATGACCTTGCAATCCAGCTCATAAACCCACAGCACCACACCAGGTAAATCCAGACTCTGCAGGTAAGTGGGCAGGTTAGATATTTCTGCACACCTCTGTTCCAGAAGCCAATGGTCCGACTATGAAAAGAGTTCAGTGTTGACAGAGAATGAGTTGTTTCAGAACATCCATTTATTTTGCAGGCAGGCTAACACCTCTACTAACACTTCCCTCTCAATGAATTCATTGATATTTCAAATGCATAATGGAAAGTTGATTACATTATATTATATTATGGAAAAGTAACCAGTCCATTGTCTGCCAAACATAGTCTGCCCAAAATAATATTTAATATTAACTATCATGAGTCCTGGTGTGGCGCTGTGGGCTAATGAGACAGACTGCAAAGTCATTTGAACTGCAAGGTTGGTGGTTCATGCTCACCAGCTGCTCCTTGAAAAGCCTATACAGGGTTGCTATGGGTTGGAATCGACTCAATGGCACTTCACAACAACAACATCACAGTCAGGAAAAAGTTGGAGACAAAATGAGTATTATAAAAATGTGAGTGGAAGTTCTATTTATCCAAAGGACACCTCATAGTGTCAAATATTGACTCAGCCAAGCCACTTTTAATGCCTGTTTTACTCAACTCCCTCCAGCCAACCAGCTCCTTCCCTTATCCCAATTGATATGCACTGGGGTTGTTATATACGTTTCCAAAAAAATAATTATAGTGACAAGTTTTCTGCAACCAGTTACACAATGTGTTTGAGGAAAAAAAAATTACGAATAAATTTTGAATGATATTTTACTGTATTTTTCTATAGAGAGATTGACTTTTAACACTGTTCTGAAATGTAAAAACGTTGTTGTTGTTTTTAGGTGCCATCGAGTCAGTACTGACTCATAGCGATCTTTTGCACAGCAGAACGAAACCCTGCCTGAGCCTGGGCCAACCTCACTGTTGTTGCCACACTTGAGCCCATTGATGCTGCCACTTTGCCAATCCATCTTGCTGTGGGTCTTCCTTTTTTTCTCTGACCCTCCACCTTACCAAACATGACATCCTTCTATAGCGAGTGAACCCTCTTGACAATATGTCTGAAATATGAGAGACGAAGTTTGGTCATTCTGGCCCCCAAAGAGCACTCTGGTTGCAGTTCTTCAAACATAGATCTGTTGGTTTTTTTGGCAACCAATGGCACTTTCAGTATTCTCCTCCAAAACCATAACTCAAAATCATCAATTCTTCTACAGTCTTCCTTATTCATGGTTCAGTTTTTGTATGCATACAAGGTTATTGAAAATACCATGG
>NW_006409353.1:53879-58346 GCF_000296735.1 Chrysochloris asiatica | reverse complement strand
GTTCAGCTCTTGTACCTCCTCATTTCTTCCATTTGCTTTAGCATCTCTATGCTGGAGAGCAAGTTTCAGTGTCTCTTCTGACATCCATTTTGACCTTTTCATTCTTTCTTGTTTACAGACTTGTAAATAACTTGTAGATCTGGAGTTTCACATCTGCTTTATATGAATCTGGTTGTATGTGGTTTCTAGATGGAGGTAGTGACTACTGGAGAATTTACTGATCACTGACAATAGCTACAAGATTATATAATTAGCAATATACAAGGGTAGGTTAAAAATTATCTGTGCTCTGGTTGTAGAATTTATTTTAATCAACTTTTAGAGATAACAAATTAATCATTTTCAACTAATCCCCTTGTTTTTCAATACACTTTGCCCATCTGTCAACCAGCTTTTGTAATCCTTATTAAAAAATGTTTTTAGGCTAAGCTAGGAGTCATGAATGCACCAATGTCTTCACTTCTACATCAGAAGTTAATTTTTGTCCCCAAAGGTTGCTTTCAGGGAACCAAACAGGTGAAAGTCTGATGGAGCAAGAATAGGACCATAATTAGGATGCTTTAACACCTCAAAAGGAAGTTTTAGCAGAGTGTCGACAGTTTGGTCAGAGGTGTGTAGATGTGCATGTCATGCAATATCACAATGACCTTGAGTATCAGTCCTTTGTGTTTATTTCCAAATTTAGGTTTCAACTCTTCAGTGACATCTTACTGTAATAAGTACTGTTTATTTTTGAACCTTATTCCTGATATTGTTCCAATACTGACACTTGAGAATCCCAGAAAACTGTAAGCATTGCTTTTCCAGTTGATGGTTGACTTTTGAACTTTTTCTTGGTCGATGACTGAGGATGTTTCCATTCCATACTCTGCCATTTACTCTCAGGTTCATAGTGATGAATCCATGTCTTATCATTAGTAGTAATTTATTTTTAAAGAAACTTTTACCTTCCTTTGAGTATTCGTCCAAGTTTTGTTTGCAGATGTTGAAACGCTTCTGTATATGCTCTTCCGTGAATCGTTTTGGTACCCGTCTCACTGAAACTTTTCAAAATCCAAGTGTGTTGTGGATTATTTCATATGCAGAGCCATGATTTATTGGCAAATGAATTGCCACAGAATCTACTGTCTCTAGTCTATTCAACAGAATCATTTCATGTACACATTCAATGTTGTCATCAGCCATGGATATAGACAGGAGTTTTAATATAACCTGAGTACAGAAGATTTTTGACTCTCCAACATAGAAAAGGTTTAAAAAGGAGAGCATTGTATGATGGGAACTTCAAAAAGTTCATTAAAAAATTCCATTCTCTTTTAATTCAACTTTTTCTCAAACTATTTTGAATTCCCCTTGTTTTATTGACAATGGATGGGTTATTTGTTCTGTAGGAGTGAATATAGATTGCACGAAGCTCATCTATGGGGATCATGGCACCTTTGTAGGATAAAAACTGGACTTCAGACAACAAGATTGGTGGTACAAGCTCACCTGTCACTCAAAGGAGAAAGATAAGTCTTTCTGTTCCTGCAAAGATTTACAGAAAGTCTATGCAATGCAGCTATGAGTTGGAACCAACTAGATAGTACGTAATGACAAAAACAGCAATTTATCTACAATCTCTCTTTTGAATTCCTTGGATTTATGCATTTATAAAACAATACCAGTTATCCAGTCTAACCCAACTACTTAAAGCAATAGTAAAAATTTTCATTATATGTCTATTGTAAGTGTTCTTTAATTAGTAAAACCACTATTATTTGTTATTATAGTACTGAGGTCTATAAAATAGTTGAGAATAAAGTGAACTCTCATAAATAAATTTCTTTTATATTTTGCTTAATCAAATAATGCCAGAAACAAAGTTAATTTTGAAATATTTTCTTATGTGCAAATATGAATTATGGTGTTGGAGAAGAATATTAAAAGAACCATGGACTGTCAGAAAAACAAACAATTCTGTGTTGGGTGAAGTACAGTCAGAATTTTCCTTAAAAGCCAGGATGGTGAGATTTTGTCTCTCATACTCTGGGCATGTTATCAGGAGGTGCCAGTCCCTGGAAAAGAATATCATGCAGCTGGGTAAAGTGGAGAGTTGGCAAAAAAGAGGAAGATCCTCAACAAGATGGAATGACACGGTGGCAGCAACAATGGGCTCAAACGTAACAATTGTGAGGATGGCTCAGGATCAGGTCGTGTTTCTTTCTGTGCCTGGGGTAGTTATGGGTTGGAACAGATTCAATAGCACCTATCAATAACAATAACAATATTAGCTAAATGTTTGACCTGTTGCTGCTGTTCAGTGCCATTGAGTCAGTTCTCACTCATAGTGACCCTGTTTAGGGTTTCTAAGAAGTGGCTGCTAAGTTTGAACTGGCAATTCAAACCAACCTTGCAGTTCAGTGTTTATTCTATAGTGCCACACCAGGACTCAATTAATCATGTTTGATCTGTTGTTGTTAAATGCCATATAGTATATAGTGTACAGTCCTGCTTAATCTAGTTTATAATAAATAGTGTATAGATCCTTGGCAACATCAATCTTTTCTTCCTTTATTGTAATAATCTCCAGTTGTGTGGATTTTTGTTTTCTTGGTGTTGAAGTGTCATTCATACTAAAGTGTATGCTCACTGATCATCAACAGTAAGTGCTTTTAAGTCCTTTTCACGTCCATTCAGCAAAGTTGTGTCATCTGCAATAAGTCTTCCTCCAATCCTGATACCATGTTTATAAGTTTCTCAAATTATTTGCTCAGTATACACATTGATTAAGTATGATGAAAAGATATAACCCAAACACATACCATCCCTGATTTTAAACTATGCAATATCACCTAGTTCCCTTTGAACAACTGCCTTTTTGTTTATGCACAGTTCTACATGAGCACAATAAAATGTTCTGGATTCCTGGTCTTTCTAATGGTTGCTGTAATTTGTTTTTCAACTTTTAGGAAAATTTAAGATATTTAAAATGTATTATAGCAAAGAGTTATCACTGGCTATACAGCCATAAAAACTAGGAAATAAGGGAAAAGAATTAGAGACAACTAAATAATCTTAATATGACAGGTCTGAAAGTCTTATTTAATTCTGTAAAATGTCCCCAGGGATAAAAATCATAAAGCAGGTCAAGAGCAATGCCAAATATTGCATGTTTGATGTTAGATCCTAAATGTATGTGCATTACAGCATATTATAAAATCTGATCCTTTGAAAACCCCCAGGTAATCTATAAAGAATTTTACCCACATGTATTGTCACTAAAAAAAAAAAATTATGTATTAAAAGACCTATACAAATATAAGGTTTTATGAATCCTAAAGTAATAAATATCATGGAATTAAGAACTATAGATGGTATTCCAACAACAGAGAAATCATTCTTGAGATTAGCACGTATATCACTTTTACAAGTATATTTTTATTTAGTTGTATTTCCTGGCCCTATTTTTAAAATTTACTATAGTGGATTATTATTTTTAACAGCTCTGCACACAGGAATCTAGTAGAGTTTTATGATTTGAAAATTATTTTGCTTAAGAAACTTTATAGTTGCAAGAAAGTAAAATTTCTGAAATCAAATGATGAGCTTGGGCTTGCTAACACTCTTGAATTAATATAAGGAAATTGAATATATCCTTAAAGGAATTTAAATAACCATTATTTGTTCTTTTCTCAGTCTTCAAAATGACTTACTCTCTGTACCTACTTCCTAGGATGTAGTCAAGGTTACTTTGATATTTCAAAATAAGAATATATCAAATATTTTAAGAGTTGCAGTATAGAGAAGTATATGCATTTTTCTTAGGCAGCAGTGAATCATCAATTTGGCACTCTATCGTCTACAAATTACCCAAGGGCTATAGGTAGCAACCATCTGTTTATAAACTAGCTTTCAGTTCCTTTAAGATTCAAACTCTATGGCAAATTCCCTTTCCTTGAACCAAGTCTCCTCAATCTTCAAAACAACTCTCTGGAATATTCAACTTCAATTTAATTTGCTGGTTAATTGAACCTTACAACTTACTTGTTTCTGTCTACAAATTTACAATTTAAATGTAGTGTTGGCCTTCCAACTGTATTTATGGAAAATTAATTACTGAGCTAGACTGATTCAATGTTATTTTCAGCAATCAGCTAAATGAAGTAATAAAATGCCATGCTGAATTATTTTCCATTATGTAATCCTGTCACAGAGTTAGTCAAAGTCATGATTAATTTCTAGTAAATGTTAGTAATTCACACCTTGTGTATTGGTATTAGTATTGATTGCATCTCTTCAAACTACCTTTTATATGAACTCACAACCCAGTCTTCAGTGAGAGTAGATAATAGCCCAATGGATGGTTTCTAGAGGCCTTTGATTTGTAGGCATGACACTGGAATTCCAAAAAGCATCATAGAGTTATGATACACAGAGATTAACCTATGTATTTTCTATATTGCTGTTGTTGTTGTTATGTGCCAT
>NW_006409353.1:51762-53664 GCF_000296735.1 Chrysochloris asiatica | reverse complement strand
AAAATAAACTAAGAACCAATCTGATTGCCTAAGATGTAAGGCAGCTAAAGACAAATGATGCTGTAAATGTTCTATAAAGAAAAAATATATATTCAGAAATAGACTAAAAAAATTTAAAAATTCTCAGAAGATTAAATACTGGAGACTATCTGAGATAAAGGTGGCAGGAGGAAAAGCATAGAGTTCAAAGAGGTGACAGAACAAAATATTATAGGTAGATTGAAAATCAGGTGAATACAGTAAGGAATAGAATATTGCTATCTGCATTTGAGAAGTTAATGAAAGGAAAGGGATTCACTATAATACAGAAAAATTGAGGCAGAAAATAAGTCCTACTTCTAAAGAGACATAATAAAGATGCTTAGCTTGACTTCTTATTGTTAAGTGCAGTACAGTTGGTTCTGACTCATAGTGAGTGACCCTATGTAGGGTTTCAGAGGAGTGAATGGTGATTTGAACCACTGCCCTTCCTTTAGCAGTCCAAAGCTCATCCTACAGTGCCACACCAGTGTTTCCAGCTTGACTTACCATAACCAAAAGACTAAGCTCATTGTAGAGTAGATTCGGACTCACAGCAATCCTAAAGGACAGAGTAGGAGTGCCTCATAAGAGTTTCCAAGGCTGTACTGTTTCTATAAGGAGTTCTGGTAGCATAGTGGTTACGAATCAGGCTGCGAACCATAAGGTCAGCAGTTCGAAACTACCAGCTGCTCCACTGGAGAAAGATGAGGCTTTCTGCTCCCGTAAAAATTTACAGCCTTGGAAACCCTGTTCAGGGTTGCTATGGGTCGGAACCGACAAAACGGCACTTAGCAACAACAACTCTTTCAACAACTCTTGCTATAAGCACACTTTGCCATCTTTCTTCCTGATTGCAAATGAAGGATTTAGTTAAAAGCCAAGAACTTAATCACTGTGCTACCAGGGATCCTTCTACAAAAAGACTTGTTGTTAACTGCCATGGAGTGAGTTCTATCTGGTAGTGATCCTATATAGGGTTTCTAAGGAGCCACTGCTCAGTTTGAACCCCCAATCTTGTGGTTCAAACCAACCTTGTGGTCCAGTGCATCATCCCACAGAGCCATACCTCCCCATGGTTCTGTGAACTGATTTGGATGTGAAATTGTGATTTACTTGAAAGAGCTATCTGAGGTGAATGTTTATAGCTTATTTGGTTTTTATGAATGAAACCTAAGTCATAGATCCGTAATTATTTGACAACCCAAACTTAAATCTTATTTTGGAGTTCTGTAGAAAAAGCACTGGACTTCTAACCAAAAGACTGGCAATTCAAACCCACTTGCTGTTCCTTGAAAACCCTATATTGGGTCGCTAGGAGACAGAACCAACTCAACGGCACTTAGCATCATCATCAACAAGTCTTAATTAAGTTATCCATTATCAATGCAGCTCAATTAACCTGCTCATTAGTCAGAGCTCCTGCATAGCTTTCAGAGAGAACACACGTCAATAATTTTCTCTCATAATTTTTTGAACAAAAAAAACTAGCAACGGTACTTCTCAAGCCCGTTGAGAAATGTGAATCGTGCATTTTTTAATTATTTATTTTATTAGTGTCTATTACTTCCAAAAATGTGAGGAGCAACATACCAACACAGTCATAAACACAGAACAAAGACTTAAAATAATAAAATTAGTAACATAAAACACAATGGAAACACCTTTTCCCCCTAAAACTTAAGGCTGTGTAGAAATTTGGTTGTAATAATAGACTAATTGAGAGGAAAAAGAAAAGAAGCAATGGACTCCATACATGCTACAATATGAATGAAACTTGAAAATTATTTGATCTATAGACATGAAAGTTTAAAAGTGAGTACCAGTATGTGAAAGCAGAGCGGAGGAGGACTCGTTTTTTTGAAGCATTACATTTCTGTTCAT
>NW_006409353.1:11253-18462 GCF_000296735.1 Chrysochloris asiatica | reverse complement strand
GTATATGTAGGATCAGTATTAGACTGTGAACTACAAGGTCAACAGTTCAAGCCCACCAGTTGCTTCTCAGAAACCCTATGCAAGGTGGCTATTTTTTTGGAACTGACTCAATGGCACTTTAACAACAACAAAACAACAACAATATATATACATATACACACAGGACTGTAAGTAAAAATGTAAAGCAACAAAACCATGGAAACCTTTATTAAACAAAAATACCAGTATGTGACGTTATTGTTCCTCAACATGTCCTCCACTAGGTCTGTACACTGATGGAAGGCAGTGTTTCCATCTTCTAACCCTTCTTCAAAGAATTCTGGGCTCTATGATTTACATCACAAGGAGCTCTGGTAGCATAGTGGTTACAGATTGGGCTGCAAACTACAAGGTCAGCAGTTCAAAACTATCAGCTGTTCCATGGGAGAAAGATGAGGGTTTCTGCTCCAGTAAAGATTTACAGCCTCAGAAATCCTGTATAGGGTTGCTATGAGTCAGAACTGATTCCACGGCACATAACAACAACAACAACAAACATGATTTACATCACATGAAAATTACAGTTTTGGCATCCTCACTGTACTCAAATCATGTTCCTTTGGACTGTTCTTCAAGTTTTGGGTACACAAAGAAGCCTGAAGGAGCAAGATCAGGGCTGTATGGTGGATAGGGTAAGGTTTCCCAATGACATTCTCCTAAGACAACCCTTGTTAGCTCTGAAGAATGAGCAAGTGCACTATTATGATGGAAAAAATTCCTCAGTGCAATGCTTCTGGCCTTTTTTTCACCCATGCAGTTTAAGATTTTCTTATAACTCCTTCCTTATAAGTGTCCTAGGATTGCCCTGTGTCCTTCAAAAAAGAAAAAAAAAAAATGTTATCAATATTACCCTTTTAGAATCCAAAAAAAAAAAAAAGTCTCCATAAACTTCTAAGCTGACCTATTACTCTTGAGTTTAAGAGGCAATCTTGAGTTTAAGAGGCAATCAGTTATTTTTGGAAGGCACTGTTTTGACTGGGTATATATATTTTTTAAGGCACCCTACTGAGACTTAGGTGTGGTGCTGTAGGATAATACTGGACTATTAACCACAAGATTGGTAGTTAAATCAGCTACTCTTTGGTAATGCTATACAAGGTTGATATGAGTTGGAACCAATTCACCGGCCTTTAACAACAACAACAGACTTAATGGATTAAGCTATCACAGCACTGGAGACACTTACTATGTCAAGAAATTTTGAAGTCAATTACCTGGCGAACTGATTGGAAGAGATCCATATTTGTGTCCATTCCAAAGAAAGGTGACCCAACAGAATGCAGAAATCATCAAATAATAAATATCATTAATATCACACATAAGTAAAATTTTGCTGAAGATAATTCAAAAATTGTTGCAGTGGTACAGAGACAGGAAAGTTATGAGAAATTCAAGGCAGATTCAGAAGAGGGCGGGGCATGTGAGATATCACTGTTGACATCAGGTGGATCTTGGCTAAAAGCAGATAATACCAGAAGTATTTGTGGTTTATTGACTATGCAAAATTTTTTGATTGTGTGATTCATAATAAACTAAACATCATAACATTTTGAAGAATGGGTATTCCAGAACACTTAATTGTACTCATGAGGAAGCAGTATATAAATGAAAAGGCAATAATTTGAACAGCACAAAGAGATACTGAATGGCTTTAAATCAGGAAAAGTGAGCATCAGGGTCATATCTTTCATTGTGTTTATTCAATGTGTATGCTGAGCAAATAATCAGAGTAGATGGAATATATGAACAAGAATGTGGCATCAGGATTGCAGGAAGATTCATCAACTCCTTAAGATAGGCAGATGACACAACCTTGCTTTTGAGAAGCGAAGAGGACTTAAAATACTTCCTGATGAAGATCAAAACAACAGTCTACAGTATGGAACCCACCTTAATGTAAAGAAGACAAAAGTCCTCACAACTGGACCAATAAATAACAACGTGATACATGGAGAAAAGATTGAAGCTGTCAGACTTTATTTTGTTTGGATCCACAATCAGCACTCATGGATCATCTGTCAAGAAATCAAAGGAGGTATTGTACTAGGCAAATCTGCTGTAAAAGACTTCTATAAAATGATAAAGAGCAAAGATGTCAATTTGAAGACTAAGGTGTGCCTGACTCATCCCATAGTTTTTCCAATAGCCAAAAATGCATGTGAAAGTTGGACAATGAATAAGGCAGATCTTAGAAGACTTGGTGCATTTGAATTATGATGCTGATGAAGAATACTGAAAGTCCCATGAACTGTTAGGAAAGCTAATAAATCTGTCTTGGAAGAAGTATAGCCAGAATGTTCCTCTAAAGGGAGAAAGGCAAGATTTTGTCACTTATACTTTGAATATGATGTTAGGAGGGATCAGTCCCTGGAGAAAGACATCATGCTTGGTAAAGTGGAGGGTTGTGAAGAAGAGGAAGACACCATCAAGAGAAATTGACACTGGCGGCAGCAATGGGCTGAGACATAACAACTGTAAAGATGGCACAGGACCAGTGTCTCATTCTGTTGTCTATAGAGTTGCTATGAGTTGGAAGTGACTTGAGGTCACCTAACAAAAACAAGACTAAGACAAGTGTATTGCTGTGAGAATTTGTCTGCAACCATCCATTGATAGCAGAGACATGTTTTATTTAAGCATGTTTTATTAGGAATGAATAAACCCATGAACGAATGAACCAGAACCATAGTAGCAGGATTGTTGTTGTTGTTAAGTGTCATTGAGTTGGTTCTGACCCTGTATGGGGTTTCCAAAGAGCAGCTACTGAGTCTGAATTGCTGACCTTGTGGTTCAAACAGACCTCAAGGTCTATGCTTTATCCTACTGCACCACTCCAGTAGCAGTATATATACACATAGTAAAGTGTGTATATATATGTGTGTGTGCACATGTGTGTGTTCCATATATCAAATAATTGAAAAGATCATTAAGCTCTATGTATCCTCATGAGTCAGAAATTTATTAAATTCGTTAAAAATTAGCTTAAAAATCCATAGTCTCTGCTCTATAGAAATTTATAATCTTAGATGGAAAACATTAATATTTCTTTAAAGCAAGTGCAGTGTAGACAGAAAACAAGTAAAGGAAAAGGATGGGGAAAAAAAAAAATCATTACCTCAATTCCATTTCACGAGAGAAGGCTCCAAAGATGAGGGAGGGTAGAGAACTTGCTAAGAATAAGTACCTCGTCCTTCTGATTGGACCGAAGAACACCAAACAGCTCAATAGTGGTATCTGTCCATCAGATGAAACGGGTTTCGGACTCCTCTGTCTTTGTTCACACTAGTCCCTCTGCTTTGAACGTCCTGCTCATCTTTCCCACCTGTCTAGACTTGCTTTGAAATGTAAGACTATGATTTCATTTATATAAAGTTCAAAAATAGGCAAAACCAATGTATGTTATTAGACATCAGGATAAAGGTGAAATTGTGGAGGGTAGTGATTAGAAGGGATAGATGTGAGTTTTTGCAGTATAGTTATGTTTTGTCTTTTGCTCTGTGTCTCTGTTGTACTGGGTGCTGTACACACACATTGAGTTATGCCTGAATTATCTGCACACTTTTTTGTATGTGTGTTAAACTTCAACATTTACATTTTCAAAAGGTCAACTCATGTTACCTACTTTATGAAGCTTTCCCAGTGATATTTTTTCCCTGATCTCAGATGATCATCTATCTCTAGACTCCTTGTCGCTACAATAATAAATTTACTTAAGATCAAGAAATGTCTCTATTTTTTATTGTTTCATCATCAGTAACTAGGGAGGCCTGTTCATTAATCTATGCTAAATAAATTATTGATGATAGAATTAATAATAGAATGCCAAATAAAGATTTTCAGGATCAAAATACAAATACTATGAAGAGACTAAAATAATTTAAAAATTGCTGATAATCAAGATCTTGAAGAAGATGTTAAAGAGATTCTTTGACTTATATAGCAATGCCTAGTCATCCTGTATGTACTGATCACCATTATTTCATACCCTCGAGTTCTAAATGATTGCTATAGAAATAGAAAATTACAGAGACGCCTTGCCTGGAAATGATCTCATTTCTGGATTTTCATTAAAAGAGACTCATAGCCCAGCTGTTTATGTTGCAAGCTATATTTAATAAATTCTAAATAGAAGTTTAATGATTAATGGTGATATTGAGTTAATCTAGGACTACTAGAAAAAAGTACCACAAATTGGGTGTCTTATGAGAACAAAACTTCATGATTTCATAGTAGTGGAGGCTAGTAGTCTGTGCTAGGGTCATGTTATCACTAACGACTGCAGGGGAAGCTCATTTTTTGTCTTTTCTAGCTTTGGGTAGTCCTGGTCACTCCTTCCGTTACAGTTGCAGCATAACTGCCCCACCACATCTCTGTCATTGTTTTCACATGGCTGTCTTCCTTATATGTTCATGTGTGTCTCCTCTCCTCTATGGAATTAAGATACGTCCAACACCCTATATAACATCATGATAGCCTAGCTAAAAACGCCTGCAAAGATTATATTTTCTAACAAAGTCAAGTTCACAGGTCCCAGAAGTAAGGACTTCAACACAAATTTGGGAGAGCACAATTTAATCCATACAAATATATGTTAAGTTTCTTCTATCTGACAGAATGTTGCATATTCTGGAGTTACAAATAGAAGTAATTCCTTTTCTCAAAGATATTATTGGCTTTTAGGAAAATAGGAATTTATATTTGATAAGTGCTATCCTGGACTCCTAATGTGGGACTGTAGGATCAATACAGGACTCCAAGCCACAAGGTTGGCTATTCAAACCCACCAGCTGCTCCTAGGAAAAGCTATACAGGGTCCCTATGAGTTGGAACCCACTTGACTACTTGACAACAACAACAAGTAATATACTAAAGATTAACAGGATGCTAAGAAAAGTTTTGGTAGTCCTGGTGTGGTGCTGTGGGTTCATGCGCCACACTGCAAAGCCGTTTGAACTGCAAGGTCAGCGGTTCAAGCTCCCCAGCTACTCCTTGGAAACTCTATACAGGGTCACTAAGGGTCAGAATTGACTTGATGGCACTTAACAACAACAACAATAGGAAACATTTTGGAGCTCATGGTGGCTCTGTAGGATACACACTGAACTGCAACTCCCAAGGTCAGCAGTTGGAGCCCACAAGCCACTCCTCAGGAGAAAGATAAGGCTTTCTGCTACCCAAAATTTTTACAGCCTTAGAAACCCTAGACAGGGTTACTATGAGTAGGATCCTACTCAGTGGCACTTAATAATAACAAAGGAAAAGTTTAAAGAGAATTACGACTCAGATAAGGAAATTTGGATATATGTTATACAATAACCACAGTTCTTTAACATCTCATCTGTTGTTTTTAAGTGCTGTATAGGTGTTCCTAACTCATAGCAACCCTGTATAGGTTTCCCAAGGAGATGCTGGTGAGTTTGTAGATGGCCACACCATGACTCGAATTTGCATATATACGGTCTTAATTCATTCTAATTTTCACATTATTGTTCCATAATTCATACTTGAAAAATTATAAAACTAGAAATATGAGTATGATTTGTGATTTCATCTCTGACATGTAAAGAACTTGGAAACCATCACTTCCATCCCTACAATAAGAAAAATGTGTACAACTATAAGGCTGGACAATGACTTCTCTTGGATTCATTGGAGATATGAGACCACAGGGCAAATCATTATGCCCAACACTGGGGCGAGAGGTAGAGTCAAAGAGAGAGCTGGATCTGCTTACCTGGCACAGAATCCACTAGAGTCAAACTGGTAGGACCACTTACATGGTAATGTTGACAAATTGTTGAAGGTTTAGTTAGAATGAGAAAATCCACATTTGCATGGTTTTCACTTCTAGCATGATATAAGAAAGATAGTCTAGTGGCTCTGGTACAGTGCTTATTCTACAGTGCTATACCAGGACTCCATATGTACAGGTAAACACATGTACATATGTATACACACATGTATATATATGTTGTTACATGCTGTGGAGTTGCTCTGAGTCATAGTGACCCTGTACAGGGTTTCCAAGGCTGTAAATCTTTACAGGAGCAGGAAGCATCATCCAAACTGCTGACCCTCAGGTTCGCAGCATTTAACATTACTGTTAAGTGCCATCAAGTTGCTTTCAGTGCATAGTGACCCTGCATAGGGATTACGAAGAGTAGCTGGTGGGTTTAAACTACTAACCTTTTGGTTAACAGTCCAGTGCTTTTCTGACAGCACTACATCAGGACTTCAACATATATATATGTATATATATACATATTTGTGTGTGTGTGTCTGTGTATATGTATATATATTCTGCAGGTCACTGAAAACCTTATGAATAGCAGTGGAACATCATCAGATATAGTAAAAAAGCTCAATATCATCAGCCAAACAATGCCAGGAGCAGATTATGAAACAGACCATCAATTGCTCGTATGAAAGTTCACACTGAAGATGAAGAAAATTAAAACAAGACCACAACAGCCTAAATAAGACCTTAAACATATCCCACCTGAATTTAGACAATCTCAAGAATAGATTTGATGTATTAGATACTAATAACTGAAGACCAGAAGAATTGTGGAATGACATAAAGAACATCATACAGGAAGAAACAGAAAGTCTTTAAAAAGAAAAAAAGAAAAGAAAAGATCAAAAGAGATATCAGAAAAGACTCTGAAACTTGCTGTTGAGCATAGACAAACCAACGTGATGGGAAGAATTGAGGAAATAAGAAAGCCAAACAAAACATTTCAAAGGGCAGCTCAAGAAGACAAAATCAAGCATTATAATGAAATACGCAAAGACCTGGAATTAGAAAACCAAAAGGGAAAAACACACTCGGCATTTCTCACGCTGAAAGAACTAAAGAAAAATCCAAACATCAGCGCGTAACATTGAGTATTTTATGGGACAAAGATTGAATGATATAGAAAGCATCAAAAGAAGAAGGAAGGAATACATTGTACAAAAAGAAATGGTAAATTTTCAGCCATTTCAAGAGGTAGCATATGATCAAAAAACAATGTTACTGAAGAAAGAAATCCAGGGTGCCCCTAAGGCATTGTCAAAACACAATGTTCTGGGAAGTGATAGGATACAAATTGAAATCTTTCAACAAACTGATGCAGCACTGGAGGCACTCATAAATCTATGCCAATTTGAAGACAGCTATCTGGCCAA
>NW_006409353.1:9236-10848 GCF_000296735.1 Chrysochloris asiatica | reverse complement strand
AAGAATGTGACATTAGGGTTGGAGGGATATTCATTAACAACCTGTTATATGCAGATGATACAACCTTGTCTACTGAAAATGAAGAGGACTTAAAATTCTTACTGTTGGAGGTCAAAGACTATAGCTTCCATTATGGATTGCACCTCAATGTAAAGAAAACAAAAATCTTCATATTTAGACCAATAAATGACATCATGATAAATTGAAAAAAATTGAAGTTGTCTAAGACTTCATTTTGTTTGCTCCATACTCAAGAAAACAGCAGTTAAGAAATCAAAGGACATATTGCATTAGACAAATCTGCTGCTTAAGACCTTTTTTGAGGACTGAGGTACTTCTGAGTGAAGCCAGAGTACTTTCAATCACCTCATATTCATGTCAAAGTTGAATAACGAATAAGGTAGACAGTAAAAGAGTTGATGCATTTGAGCTATGTTATTGGAGAAAACTATTAAAAGTACCACAGACTGCCAGAAGAACAACCAAATCTGTGTTCAAAGAAGTAGTCAGAATGTTCTTTAGAAGCCATGATGGTGAGACTTTGCCTCTCACAATTCAGACATATTATCAGGAGGCAACAGTCCCTGGAGAAAGACATCATGCTTGGTAAATTGAAGGATCAGTGAAAAAGAGGAAGACCCCCAATGAGATGGACTGGCATAGTGGCAGCAGCAATGGGTTCAAGCATAATAACAATTGTGAGGAAGGCACAGGACTGGGCAGTGTTTTGTTCTGTTGTGCAGAGAGTTGAAATTGTCACTGTGAGTTGGAATTGATTGGATGGCACCTAACAACAACAACAATACAGTCTCTTCCACATTAGTCATCAGTGTAAGACTTGTGAAATTATGCCATAAAAATATTTATGGATTTGAGGATTTGCAGAAAGCTTAGGGTATGTATCTTTTAAATGTCAAGGGTCTGCAGCAAATAGAGAAAGAGAAGGAACTCTGATTTTTTTTCACAGAAAGAACTGTTGAGAAATAAGGGCTTTTTTCACCAAAGCCATTTTTCTATCTTCTGTTTTGATCATTTTAGAATGACAGATTTTTTCAGGTCTAAATTATTAGAAGTCCTTATAACAAAAGGTTTAATTATAAAGCTATAAAATGGAGCTATTGGGTTGCATTAGATATGCCCATTAAACCACATCTGGGTGATGGAATGAAACTTTTACAATGATCCTTATGATAGCCGAGGTCGTGTATGAAGCTTTATTTCTCATGTGTAGTGTAATAATACCAAAGTACTACGTTAAAAAAAATCACAAATGTGGTAGTTGTTAACATGACACAACTGTGAGATGTCAGACTCTTTACTGAAACAACAGCCATAAATATCATCATCCCACTTCTTAGTAAACAGTGTTAGCTGAAAAACTTTCACTAATGTTTGCTTGTTCTTTAAAGGGCATTCTTTGAAACAGTGTTATTTATAATTATAGTTGTGCTACACTATGTATTTGTATGTGGAATCCTGGTGTGTTGCTGTAGGATAAGCACTAGACTGCTAATTGAAAGGTTAGTATTTCAAAACCACCAATTGCTCCTCAGTAACCCTATAGCGGGTAATTATGAGTTGGAAGACTGTAGAAGATTTGATCCATTTGAGT
>NW_006409353.1:0-7524 GCF_000296735.1 Chrysochloris asiatica | reverse complement strand
TCAGGAGGGACCAGTCCCTGGAGAAGGACATCATGTTTAATAAATTGTAGGGTAAGCCAAACAGTGGAAGACTCCCAACAAGATGGATGGCATGTGGCAGCAGCAATGAACTCAAACATAGCAAAGATTGTGAGGTTGGTGCAGGACTGGGCAGTGTTTTGTTCTGTTGTACATAAGGTTGATATGAGTTGGTACCAACTCAACAGCACCTTACAACACCACCAACTTTTTCAGTCTGATCAAACATACAGTCAAAATGAATTGATCATTACTGATGATTGAAGTATGAAGGTTGGAAACAAAGTGGAAGGATCAGTAGTTGGTGACAGAAACAATGTGGGAGATCACATGATAGAATTTTCAAAGACCAAGGAGTTATTCATTACAAATATCTTTTTAAACAACATAAAAAACAACTATATCCTTGGACCTTACCAGATGGAATACACAACAACAAATGTGGGAAGAGACAATAAAAAACTCGATATCATCAGTCAAAACATGGCCAAAAGCTGACTGTGGAACAGACCATCAATTGTTCATACACAAGTTCAGACAGAAGCTAAAGGAAATGAAAAGGAATGATGTCCATGAGAGCAAAAATATGGCTTTGAACATATCTCACCTGAATTAAGAACAGATTTGATGCATTAGACACTAATGACCAGAAATCAGAAAAGTTGTGGGATGATATAAAAAATACCATACAGGAAGAAAGCAAAAGGTCATTAAAAAGACATAAAAGAAAGAAAAACAAAAATGGCAGAAGAGATTCTGAAATATACTTTGAGCATATTGAAGAAATGAGGAAGTAAAAGAGCTGAGCAGAAAATTTCAAAGAACAGCTTGAGAAGACAAAGTTAGGTAATATGCAATGTGAGAAGACCTGGGTTTAGAAAACCAAATGCAAGAACATACTCAGAATTTTTCAAGCTGAAAGTACTGAAGAAAAAATTCATGCCTCAACTTGAAATATTGAAGGATTCTATGGTAAAAATATTGAAAGCATCAAAATAAGTTGGAAGGAATGCACAGAGTCACTTTACCTAAAAGAAATGGTTGATGTTTTACCATTTCAAGAGGTAGCACATAATGAAGAACTCATGGTACTTAAGGAGGAAGTCCAAGTTGCACTGAAGGCATTGGTGCAAAACAAGATTCCAGGAATTGACACAATATAAATTTAAATATTTCAACAAACTGATGCAGTACTGTGGTGTTCACTAATTTATGCCAAGAAATTGGGAAGATAGCTATTTGGCCAATTGATTGGAAGAGATAAATATTTGTGTCCATTCTGAAGACATGTCACCCAACAGAATGGACACATTGGACAATATAATTCCTATCATATGAAAGTAAAGATTTGCTTAAAATAATTTTTAAAAATTATTTTGTATTAGTACATCGACTTGAAGCTGCCAGAAATTCAAATCGGGTTCAGAAGAGGATGTGGAATGAAGGATATAATTGGTAATGGTGAATAGATCTCAGCTGAAAGCAGAAAGTACCAGAAAGATGTTTACTTGTACTTTATTGACAATGCAAAGGAATTCAACTGTGTTGAACAAACAAAGAATGGGTATTCCACATAATTATGCTCATAATTATGCTCATGAGGAACACAGAATTATGCTCACGAGGAACCTGTACAAAGGTGAGAAGGCAGTCATTGGAACGGAACAAGGGGATACTGAATAATGTAAAGCCAAGAAAGGTATGTGCCAGAGTTGTATCCTTTCACCATAAATATTCATTCTGTATTCTAAGCAAATTTTCAGAGAAGTTGGATTTTATGAAGAAGAACGTGGCATCAGGATTGGAGGAATACCTATTAAGTACTTACTGGTGAAAATAAAAACTGTAAGCTTCCGTAGAGATTGCACTTCAACTTTGGACATGTTATAGGAGGGACCAATCCCTGGACAAAGACATCATGCTTAGGAAAGTGGAGCATCAGCAAAAACAGAGAAAGACCCTAACTAGATGGATTGACACAGTTGTAGTATCAATGGGTTCAAACATAACAATGATTGTGAGGTGGTGCAGGACCAAACAGTGTTTTGTTTTTTTGCATAGGGTTGTTATGAGTCAGGACCAACTCAACAATACTGACACCTACTAATAACAATAGTAACACTTGTTTGGGAACTCTGGTGGTGTAGTGGGTTACACATTGAGCTGTTAGCTGCAAAGTCAGTAGTTAGAATCCACCATTCATTCTGAGGGAGAAAGTTGAGGCTCTCTGCTCCCATAAATATTTATAGTTTTCACAATCCTATACAGGTTCGCTATGATTGGAACCGACTCAACGACACACAACAACAATAACACACTTGCTAGTCCTAATTATAAAGTGAATATAAGAATGCCTTCCCTGTCTGCTTCTCCAGATTGCTGTAAAGATTATACTGGATAATGCACACAAATATTTCAAAACCAAACACGATAATATTAACAGTAATGATAATCATAAGATGCCATTGATTGAGCACCTAGCATGAACCAGTCACTGTGATTTATACATACATTCTCTCACAAATCTTTGTCCATACCTTTCAGGTTTCTTATTTTTAATGCCATTTATTACCTCACTAAAACAATGAGTAAACTGAGACTTCAACATCTGTCTAACGTTATAAATTAGCCAGTGGTAGAGTCGAGAAGGAGCTCTGGTAGCATAGTGGTTACGATTTGGGCTGCTAACCTCATGGTCAGCGGTTTGAAACTACCAGCTGTTCCTCAGGAGAAAGCTGAGGCTTTCTGCTCCCGTAAAGATTTACAGGCTTGGAAACCCTGTGCAGGGTCACTATGAGTCAGAACCAGCTCTATGGTACATCATGACCACTATGATCACTGTTATTTATGATTTCCATTAGACTCCTTTGGAAACAGAATAAATTGAAACTGCTCATCCCTATCTAGGCTTAATTTTGATTTTTTTTTTTTTTTTTTTACTTTAATGATGAGGTTTTATCTGAAAATAGAAAATCTCTGAGAGTGCAATCGAGTTTTCTTTCAGTTCAACCCTTGGTTTTCTTTCTGTATATTTTACCAGTTGAAACTCAAAAGTGTCCAGTACTATCACATCTGAATCAACCTCTCTGGTCACTTTGTGTCCTACCTTCCTGCTGCATGGAGCTGTACACTCTATCTCAGGAATTCAGAAAGGAACTCAGTGATCAATGGCAGCTCTGTGTGTCTATGTGGGCCTGTGTTTATGCGTGTGTATGTGGTTGTTCATGCATATATGTGGCCAACAATGTTAAAATGCTGCCACCTTCTGTTTAGCCCAGATCCTGCTGATGCAACCCATTCCTGCAGCTTCCCTGAGTCCTCTAAGCTGATTTAAACCGATCCTGAATTGCCCTTCTGCAATATATAATATGACAAGTTAAACGCGAAGCCTGCCAAAAAATCCTGATAGGCTCAGCTTTTGTGCTGCAGCACTTGAAAAGACCATTACTCCTGCCATCCCACTAAAGTGTGCTCAATATTTCTGACAGTGGATTATCTAAGCAGCAGTTTATCTCGGCATTCATGGAGTGTTATAACCATTTAAGGATTCAAAAGGAGGACGATAAAGGGGATGGGGGTAGGGATAATTTTCCATTGTTCACATGGTAGTGTGTTCTTCTAAGGTTTTCTATATGGTGAAAGGGCTCTGCATTATTGTCAGGTGCATTTTCTGCTGAGGTACTCACAAGAAATGGAACATGGCATGAGAGGAATTGCAGAATTGTAAATGCAGCAGCAAGCCCAGAGCCTGGAGTTTTCTCCTGTGGAGGGGGTTATACTTCAAGGTTAGTATGTGCCTGACCCCAGCAAGCTGGGCTTCCAGCAGCTGGTTATCAAAAAACAATCACCTCTTGCTTATCAATAGTAAGCTATTGTTTCCTCCAGGACAGAAAACCTATAGCAATCACTGATATGCAAAAGTGATTCCTTAAGTCTGGAATTCAGTAGCCTGAAACCTTACCCCTATTTTCTCCCCAGAATGTAAGAGCAGACATTTATTCTATCTCTTCTCCCCAATTCTGCAGAATTAAATTTGCCCAGGATCATTTGAATAAATAACACATGACCAGCTCCATCTGTGTGTATACTTAAGCCTGGGCGAGTTGGGTCTTACTGGTATATTAATAAAGCTGAAAGTCAGGAATGGAAAATAGTTTTAGAGGCCAAACTGTCCAGTTAAGTGCTTGCTGACCAAATTTTTATTGCCTGAGAATCTTATGCCATATATTGTTGTTGTCAAGTGCCGTCGAGTTGGTTCTAATTCATAGAGATCCTGTATAAGGTTTCCAAGGAAAGGTTGGTGGGTTGAGCTTCCAACCTTGTGGTTAGCAGTCCAGTGCTTATCCCATATATTCAATTGGTTTATATATACACACATACACACACACACACACACACATTTGAGGGTCTTCAAAAGGTGTGTGGAGAAATGGAATGGAAAGATAATAGAATATTTCCATGAACATTTTGAAGATGGACAGATAGAAAGTGAACTCTGGTATTGTAAAGGTTAAGCAAGCGTTCTGCTGTTATGTGAAAGGTTGATGTTAAAACTCATCATTAATTCTTAAGGAAAAAATCACCCATGATCTGCTACTGTAAAGAGTTGTTGTTGTTGTTAAGTGCTGTCGAGTCGGTTCCAACCCACAGTGACCCTGAACAGGGTTTCCAAGGCTGTAAATCTTTACGGGAGCAGAAAGCCTCCTCTTTCTCCCACGGAGCAGCTGGTAGTTTCGAACTGCTGACCTTGCAGTTCGCAGCCTGATTTGTAACCACCACGCTACCAGAACTCCTTCCTGTAAAGAATACGGCTTAGAAAATGCAATGCAACAGTTCTAGTCAGTCACATGTGATCACTATCAATAGAAACTGACTCATCAACACCTAACAACCACAATACATGCACGTGTACATACACTTTTGAGACACAAAGAAATCTGATTTTGTTTCTCAAGTTATAGGATACAAGAAACAAGTGATAATATTATTCCTCCTAAATTGAAGCTTTATAGAAGAAAAAGACCATTGTCCCTTCCAAGTTTTCATTGTATTATAAATAATATCCTTTTAACACTTTAAATTATTTAAATTAATTATGCATCATGCCTCTAGAAATGCTTTTCTATATGTTAAGAGACTTATATAGAGAAGATACTAACCATCAGTTGGAGAAAATCTTACTAATGGTGGTGATGGTGGTTATGTGTCCTTGAGTCGGTTCCGACTCATAGCGACCCTGTAACAGGGTTTCCGAGGCTATAAATCTTTACGGGAGCAGAAAGCCTCATCTTACTCTACGTAACAGCTGGTCGTTTCCAACTGCTAACCCTAAGGTTAGCAGCCCGTTAGCAGCCCGATTCGTAACCACTATGCTAGTAAACTGTGCAAATCCCCAATGAATGGATAACTTTAGTGCAAATAAATTCCAATAGAAAATGCAGTAAAATAGGGCTTGCCTAATATGGGCAGAAAATTCTGTGTTCAGGCAAAATTAATATGTCAATGCATGGCCACTATGTGACTCTAAAGCAGATAACTACGCAGAGTATGTTCCTCCCCAAGATGGAGTGAACATGATGTCAGCAGAGACCCTGATCTTTAAAACCTTATGCCCAAGACAGCCAGGCCCCTACAATGGCCCAGACGTGCAAAGTGACCTTGATTTAGAGAATTTCAGATGGGTAACAATTCAGATGAGTACATTTCCCCCATATACTTTGGTATCTAGACTCCCATGCCTCTTTTTTTTGTTTGTTTGCTGTTAAATGTTTTATTGTGAATTATATGATAGTTTACATGAGAGAACTTTAGGTTTACATTCATTCCATCGTATATCATCTCATTGCCATGGTTCCAATCCCCTCACTGCATCATCTTCTGACCAAAGGTTATATCCTAGAAACCCGTGCTCTACACTTCCCCTCCCCTCTCCCCCTTCCCCAGTCTTTGGTCCACAGTCCCTCTCGCTCTCTGGATCCAAAGTCCCCAGCCGCTTCATCCCTCCATGTCATCGTCTCTGTCTCCATTTCAGGCGTCC
Organism: Chrysochloris asiatica; assembly: GCF_000296735.1. Lineage (NCBI taxonomy): Eukaryota > Metazoa > Chordata > Mammalia > Afrosoricida > Chrysochloridae > Chrysochloris > Chrysochloris asiatica. The sequence continues at coordinate 1,469 of NW_006409353.1, read as the reverse complement.
CTGCTTCTCTGGGTAGGGTCCTGCTCTCGGCTCTTCTCCGTTGGTGGTCCCCGAGACTACTCCTAGACTGAAGAGATAACTACTCCCTTCCTTGCTACCCAACGTCTACCTTTGCACTTCCAACCCTCATAATCAGTCCTGATAACCATTATTCACTACAGTATCGCGAGTAACACATCTGTATTTCATTTCATCAGCTCCACCTAGACAGATTGGATAGTACTCACTGGTGATTCTGCCTTCCTCCATGCCCCCTAGCTCTAGGTTCCCTCTTGAAAGCTTATAAGCCAGTTACTTCTTGCCTTTGTAGTCCCTCCCTCCCCATTTGGGTATCCAATGTCCAAGTTGCCCATCTCTGTCTAGTCTGTGTGTGGAGGGGGTGGGAATGTTTCTTGCTGTAAGGATTTGTTGCCTCTTTTGAGTCACTGCATTCATAGGTATAGGTCAAGTTCATCAGATTGTATCAGTTCAATCTTCTTCCCCCCCACCCCCCTTCTTTCTTCTCCTAGTTGAGCTCTGATCATCCAGTCATCTGGTCCCGGTCACGTGGGTACCATCTGCAAGTGTGGGTGTACTTGTGCACATGCCCTCTCTTCCCATCAGCCGGCTGCTCCATTCTCCACTTGAGTCCTCCGTGGCCACGTCATTGACTCTGGGCCCAGAAGTCCTCAGGTCTCCTCACACTGTTTGCCACCCAGGTCCCCAATCGGGTCCACAGCAGTCCACTGAATATTGTAAGGCTTAGTTCGTCGCTTCATTGCTGCCTTTACCCCACTTCTCCCCGTCGGTGATGCGTGTGGTCACCAATCCAAGCGTGCATTTCCACCAAGTCTCAGTCTTGGAAGGGGGCCTGTGTTGGTAGGACCCGACCAACTGCCCCAATGTCTCCTAGGGAAGCGACCCATTTGTTCCTGTAGTAACAGTCCGTCTGCCTCCATTGTATCATATTTTTCATGTAGGTCTTTCATTTGAGACGTATCTTTTGTTCTTCTCATGGCTCCAGGCTGGTCAGCTCGTCCTTTCAAGTGGAGATTTCTCATCTCTGGTGATCTGGATGTGGTTCTGGTTTATACCTATAGTTTTATGTATTGCAAAGGCTCCGCAGGAAGCCTTGTTCACTGGGTATGCTATAGCCCCATTTTAGGTATTCCAATCAGTTAAAGGCAGAAGACAGACTTACAAGCCTTCTAGTGTGATGTTTCTGACTATTCCTTTCTCTCCCCCTCCAGTGTCTACTCTATATTATAATGCAAGGAAAACCAAGATTCAAAAAACAGCCAAGCATCCTAACACGATTTCCCACCCATTCCAATCATGACTCAATCCCTGTATCTCAGAGCCCTGGAATTAATTCCAAGGTTGTGCATATATCATCCTTTATCTCTGTCCCATTTGGCCCATTCAAATATGCCCAATTGTTCTCCCATCTGCCCCATTTCTCCACTTCCCTCTCCCTCCCTGTATATTGC
>NW_006409352.1:68241-68800 GCF_000296735.1 Chrysochloris asiatica | reverse complement strand
CATTTAACATGTAGCTAGCTCTCTGTGCATGGATATTTTGGACTGATCTGCCATATAGATATCTCTCAGTATATGGACATGTTGGACACATCTGCAATGTAGTTAGCTCTCTGTACATGGATATGTTAGACTGATCTGCCATATAGGTTGATCTCACTATATGGACACGTTGGGCACATATGCTTTGTATCTATCTCTCTGCATATGGACATTTTGGACTCGTCTGCCATGTGTCTAGCTCTCTGAATATGGATATGTTGGAATGATATGCCAAGTAGGTAGCTCTCTGTATATGAATATATTGGACTTTTCTGCCATGTAGGAGGCTCTCAGTATATAGACAACATGGACTCATCTGCTTTGTAGCTTCAACCCTGCATAGGGAAATGTTGCACTATTATGCCATGTAGCTACCTCTCTGTATATGGACATTTTGGACTCATCTCCCATGTAGATAGCTCTCTGTACATGGGTATGTTGGACCAATCTGACAAGTAGGTACCTCTATCTATATGAATATGTAGGACTTTTCTGTTATATAGCTAGCTCTCAGTACATG
>NW_006409352.1:65557-66081 GCF_000296735.1 Chrysochloris asiatica | reverse complement strand
CATATAGCTAGCTCTCTGTATATAGACAAGTTGGACTCATCTGCCTTGTAACTAGAACTCTGTATATGGAAATGTTACACGACCATGCAATGTAGCTTGCTCTCTGAATATGGGCATTTTGGACTCGTCTGCCAAGTAGGTAGCTCTATGTCCATGGATGTGTTGGAATGATCTGCCAATTAGGTAGCTCTCTGTATATGAAGATATTGAACTTGTCTGCCATGTAGCTAGCTCTCCGTATATGAACACATTGAACTCATTAGCCAGGTATCTACTACTCTTTATATGGACATGTTGGACTACTCTGCTATGTAGCTAGCTCTCAGAATATGAACACTTTGGAATCATCTGCCATGTACCTTGAACTCTGTATGTAGAAATGATGCACTGCGTTGCAATGTAGTCAGCTCTCTGTATATGGACATTTTTTAATCATCTGAGATGTAGCTAGCTCTCTGAGCATGGATACTTTAGACTGATTTGCCATGTAGGTACCTCTCAATATATGGACACGTTGGACAAAT
>NW_006409352.1:64567-65126 GCF_000296735.1 Chrysochloris asiatica | reverse complement strand
TAGATAGTACTTTTTATTTGGACATGTTGGGCTACTCTGCCATGTAGCTAGCTCTCAGTGTATGAACAATTTGGACTCATCTTCCTTGTAGCTTGAACTCTGTATATGGAAATGATGCACTACTCTGCCATGTAGCTAGCTCTCAGTAAATGGACTTGTTGGACTCATTAGCCACATAGATAGTACTACTTTTTATATGGACATGTTGAGCTACTCTGCCATGTAGCTAGGTCTCAGTATATGAACACTTTGGACTTATCTGCCATGTAGCTTGAACTCTGTATATGGAAACAATCCACTACTCTGCCATGTGGTTATCTCTCTGTGTATGGACATTTTGGACTCGTTTTCCATGTAGCTTGTTCTCGTTACATGGATATGTTGGATTGATTTGCCAAGTAGTTTGCTCTCTGAATATGAACATATTGGACTTGTCTGCCATGTAGCTAGTACCCTGTATATGGACGTGTTGGAATACCCGGTGAGGTAGTTAGCTGTGTATATAGACAATTTGCACTCATCTGCCTTGTAGGTAGAACTTTGTGTATGTAAATGTTGC
>NW_006409352.1:62450-63889 GCF_000296735.1 Chrysochloris asiatica | reverse complement strand
TGCCATGCAGCTAGCTCTCTGTATATGGAAATTTTGGACTTGTCTGCCTTATAGCTAGAACCTTGTATATGAAATGTTGCACTATCCTGCCATGTAGATGGGGACATTTTAGAATCGTCTTCCATGTAGCAACTCTCAGTATATGGACATGTTGGACTCATCTGCCATGTAGCTAGTACCTTGTATATGGGCATGTTGCACTATTCTGGCATGTAACTAGCTCTCTATCTAGAGACAAGTTGGACTCGTCTGCCTTGTAGCTCGAACTCTGTATATGGAAATGTTGCACTATCTTGCCATATAGCTAGCTTTCTGTATATGAGCATATAGGACTTGTCTGCCATGTAGCTAGCTCTCAGTATATGGACGTGTTGAACTCATCTGCAACGTAGGTAGTACACTCTATATGGTCATTTTGGCCTTGTCTGTCATTGAGCTAGCTTTCAGTATATAGAAACGTTGGACTCAGCTACCATGTAGCAAATAACCTGTATATGGACATGTTGGACTGATCTGCTATGTAGGTAGCTCTCAGTACATAGATAAGTTGGAAACATCTGCCATGTAGCTAGAACTCTGTATATGGATATTTTGGAGTACTCTGTATTGTAGCTAGAACTCTGTACATGGAATTGTTGCACTACCCTGCCATGTACCTAGCTCTCTGAACACGGACATTTTGGACTCGTCTGCCTTGTAGCTAGAACTCTCTATATGGAACTGGTGCACTACTCTGCCATGTCACTAGCTCTCGTATATAGACTAAATTGGACTCATCTGCCTTGTAACTAGAATTCTGTATAAGGAAATGTTGTACTACATTGCCATGTAGCTAGCTCTCTGTATATGGACATTTTGGACTCAACTGTCATATAGCTAGCTCTATGTATATAAATATGTAGGACTGATATGCCAAATAGTTAACTATCTGTATATGAACATATTGGACTTGTCTGCCATGTAACTAGCTCTTAGTACATGGACATGTTGCACTCATCTGCCATGTAGCTAGTACCCTGTATATGGACTTGTTGCACTACTCTGCCATGTAACTAGCTCTCAGTTTATGGACTCGTTGGACTCATCTGCGTTATAGCTAGAAATCTATATATGGAAATGTTGCACTACCTTGCCTGTAGCTAGCTCTCTGTATATAGACAAGTTGGTCTCATCTGCCTTGTAGCTAGAACTCTGTATATAGAAATGTTTCACTACCCAGCCATGTAGCTAGCACTCTGTATATGGACATTTTGTACTCGTCTGCCATGTAGCTAGCTCTCAGTATAAGGACATGTTGGACTCATCAACCAGGTAGCTAGTACCCTGTATATGGACACTACCCAGCCATGTAGCTAGCTATTTGTATATAGACATTTTGGACTCGTCTGCCATGCAGCTAGCTCTCTGTACCTGGATATGTGGACTGATCTGCCAAGTAG
>NW_006409352.1:54984-61893 GCF_000296735.1 Chrysochloris asiatica | reverse complement strand
TTCAACTTTGTATATGGAAATGTTGAACTACATACCATGTAGCTAGCTCTCTATATGTAGACAAGTTGAACTCATCTGCCTTTTAGCAAGAACTCTGTATATAGAAATGTTGCACTACGCTGCCATGTAGCTAGCTCTCTGTATATGTACATTTTGGACTCGTCTGCAATGTAGCTAGCTCTGTGTACATGGATTTGTTGGACTGATCAGACAAGTATGTAGCTCTCTGTATATGAAGACATTTGGAATTGTCTGCCATGTAGGTAGCTCTCAGTATATGAATACATTTGACACATCTGCCATGTAGCAAGAATTCAGTATATGGAAATGTTGCACTACATTGTCATGTAGTTAGATCTCTGTGTATGGACATTTTGGACTCGTCTGCAATGTAGCTAACTCTCTATACATGGATATTTTCAACTGATTGGCCATGTAGGTAGCTCTCAGTATATGGACAAGTTGGACATATCTGCCATGTATGTAGAACTCTGTATATGAAAATATTGCAATACTCTGCAATGTAGCCAGCTCTATGTATATAGAAAATTGGACTCATCTGTCATGTAGCTAGAACTCTGTATATGGAAATATTGCATTACCTGTCATGTAGTTAGCTCTCTTAATATGAAATTTTGGACTCGTCTGCCATGTCGCTAGCTCTCTGTACATGGATATGTTGGACTGATCTGACAAGTACTTAGCTCTCTGTATATGAACATTTTTTACTTGTCTGCCATGTACCTAGCTCTCAATATATGGACATGTTGCACTTCTGCCATATGCAAGTCCCTGTATATGGACATTTTGAACAGTTCTGCCATGTAGCTAGAACCCTATATATGGAAATGTGGCACTACACTGCTTTGTAGCTACCTCTCTGTATATGAACATACTGGACATGTCTGCCATAAAGTTAACTCTCAGTATATGAACAAGTTGGACTCATCTGCCGTGTAGGTAGTACCCTGTATATGGACATGTTGCACTACTTGCCATGTAGCTAGCTCTCTGTATATAGCCAATTTGGACTCATCTGCCTTGTAGTTAGAACCCTGTATATGAAAAAAGGCACTACCCTGCCATGTATCTAGCTCTCTGTATATAGACAAGGTGGACTCATCTGCCTTGTAGCAAGAACTCTGTATATGGAAAAGTTGCACTACTCTGGCATGTAGCTAACTCTCTGTATATGGACATGTTGGACTCATCTACCATGCAACTAGCTCTCTGTACATGGATATGATGGACTGCTCTGCCAAGTAGGTAGCTCTCTGTATATGAACATATTGGACTTGTCTGTCATGTAGCTACCTCTCAATATATGGATATGTTGGACAGATCTGTCATGTAGCTAGAACTCTGTATATGGAAATGTTGCACTACTCTGCCATAAGGCTAGGTCTCTGAATATAGACAAGTTGGACTCATCTGACTTGTAGCTGTATATGTAAATTTTGCACTTCCCTGCCATTTAGCTAGACCTCTGTATATTGACATTTTGGACTCGTCTGCCATGTAGCTAGCTCTCTGTACCTGGATATGTTGGGCTGATCTGCCAAGTAGGTAGCTCTCTGTATATAAACATATTAAACGTGTCTGCAATGAAGCTAGATCTCAGTATATGGACATGATGGACTCATCTGCCATCTAGCTAGTACCCTGTATATGGACATGTTGGAATACTCTGGCATGTAGCTATCTCTCAGTATATGGACAAGCTGGATTTCTCTGTCTTGTACCCAGAACTCTGGTATATGGAAATTTTGCATGACCCTTCCATGTAGCTAGCTCTCTGTATAAGGACAGTTTTGACTAGTCTGCCATGTAGCTAGCTGTCTGTACATGGATATGTTGGACTGATCTGACATGTAGTTAGCTCTCTGTATATAAACAACTTTGATAAATCAGCCATGTAGCTAGAATTTTATATGGACATACTGGACTTGTCTGTCATGTAACTATCTCTCAGTATATGGACATGTTGGACTCATCAGCCAGATAACTAGTACCCTGTATATGGACATGTTGGACTCTTCTGCCATGCATCTAGCTCTCAGTATATGGACAAGTTGGACTTATCTGCCTTATAGCTAGAACTCTATATATGGAAATGTTGCACTACACTGGCATGTTGGCATGTTGTCAACTCTCTGTATATGAACATTTTGGACTCGTATGCCCTGTAGCTGGCCTACTGTACATGGATTTGTTGGACTGATCTGCCAAGTAGTTAACCCTCTGTATATGGATATATTGGACTTTTCTGCCATGTAGCTATCTCTCAGTATATGGACATGTTGGATTCATCAGCCAGATATCTAGTACACTGTATATGTTCATGTTGGACTCTTCTGCCATGTAGCTAGCTCTATGTAATTAGACAAGTTGGACTCATCTGCCTTGTAGCTAGAACTGTGTATATGGAAAAGTTGCACTACCCTGCTGCACATGAATTTGTTGGACTAATCTGCCAAGTAGTTAACCCTCTGTATATGGACATTTTGGACTCGTCTGCCACGTAGCTAGCTTTCTGTACATGGATATATTGGACTGATCTGCAAAGTAGGTAACTCTCTGTATATGAACATATTGGACTTTTTTTGCAATGTAGCTCGCTCTGAATATATGGACATGTTGGACTCATCAGCCAGGTAGCTAGTACCCTGTATATAGACATGCTGCACTACTCTGCCATGTAGTTAGCTCTCTTTATATAGACAAGTTGGATTCATCTGACTTACAGCTAGGACTCTGAATATCGAAATGTTGCACTACCCTGCCATGTATCTAGCTCTCTGTATATGGACATTTTAGCCTTGTCTGTCATGTAGCTAGCTCTCTGTACCTGAATATTTTGGACTGATCTGCCAACTAGGTAGCTCTTTGTATATGGACACGATGGACACATCTGCAATGTAGCTAGAATTCTGTATATGGACATGTTGCACTGCTCTGCCTTGTAGCTAGCTCTCTGTGTATGGACAATTTGGACTCATCTGACATGTAGCTAGCTCTTAGTATAGAGACATGTTGGACTTATATGCCATGTAGCTAGTACCCTGTATATGGACATGTTGGACTACTCGACCATGTAGCTAGCTTTCAGTATATGGACACATTGGACATATCTGCCATGTAGATGAAATACTGTATATGGAAATGTTGCACTCGGTATGTGGACATATTGGACACTACTGCCAGTATATGAACACTTTGGACTAATCTGCCTTGTAGCTTGAACTATGTACATGGAAATAATGCACGACTCTGCTATGTAGCTAGCTCTCTTTATATGGACATTTTGTACTTGTCTGACATGTAGCTAGCTCTCTTGGCATGCATATTTTCATCTGATCTGCCATTTAGCTTTCTGTCAGTATATGGACATGTTGGACACATCTGTCATGTAGCTAGAACTCTTTTTATGGAAATGTTGCACTACCTTGTCATGTAGCTAGCTCTCTGAATATGAACATATTGGACTTCTCTGCGATGTATCTAGCTCTCAGTATATGGATATTTTGGACTCATCTGCCATGTAGATCGAACTTTGTATATAGAACTGTTGCACTACTCTGCCATGTAGTTAGATCACTGTATATAGACAATTTGGACTCATCTGACTTGTAGCTAGAGCTTTGTATATGGAGATGTTGCACTACCCAGCCATATAGCTAGCTAGGTCACTGTATATGGACATTTTGGACTTGTCTACCATGTAGCTAGCTCTCTGTACATGGATATGTTGGACTGATCTGCCAAGTAGGTAGTTCTTTGTATATGAACATATTGGACTTGTCTGCCATGTAGCTAGCTGTCAGTCTATGGACATTTTGGACTCATCTGTCATGTAGCTAGTAGCCTGTAATGGACTTTTTGGACTACTCTTCCATGTAGCTACCTCTCAGTAAATGGACTCGTTGGACACATCTGCCATGTACCTAGAACTCTGTATATGGAAATGTTGCACTACCCTGTCATGTAGTAAGCTCTCTGTATATGAACATATTGGACTTGTCTGCCATGTAGCTAACTCTCAGTACATGGACATGTTGGACTGATTACCTGGAACCAGTTCTTTATATATGGACATGTTGCACTACCCTGCCATGTCGCTAGCACTCTGTATATAGACATGTTGGACTCATCTGCCATGTACTAGTACACTGTATATGGATATGTTAGACTACTCTGCAAGGCCGCTAGCTCTATGTATATAGACAACTTGAATTCATCTGCCTTGTACATAGAACTATGTATATGGAAATGTTGCATTACTCTGCCATGTTTCTAGCTCTCTGTATATGGACTTTTTGGACTCATATGTCATGTAGCTAGCTTACTGTACATGGATATATTGGACTGATCTGCCAAGTAGTTAGCTCTCTGTATATGAACATATTGAACTTGTCTGCTAATTATCTAGCTCTCAGTATATGGCCAAGTTAGACTCATCTGCCATATAGATAGAACTCTGTATATAAACATGTTGGATTGCTCTGCCATGTAGCTAGCTCTCAATATAAGGACACGTTGGAATGATCTGCTAGAACTCTGTATATGGAAATGTTGCACTACCCTGTGATGTAGCCAGCTCTCTCTTTATGAACATGTTGGACTCATCTGCCCTGTAGCTTGTCCTCAATATATACACATATTGGATTCATCTGCCATGTAACTCTCTCTCAGTATATTGACACGTTGGTCTCATATGCTATGTAGCTAGAACTCTATATAGAAATGTTGCACTATGTTGCCATGTAGCTGCATAGTTGCCACTCTGCATAGGGAAACGTTGGACTCATCTGCCACGTAACTAGAACTCTGTATATGAAAATGTTGCACTATTCCTCCATGTAGCTGGCTCCCTGTATATGGGCATTTTGGAGTCGTCTGCCATGTATCTAGCTCTCTGTGCATGTATATTATGGTCTGATCTACCATGTAGGTAGCTCTCTGTATATGAACGTATTGGACTTCTCTGTCATGTAGCTACCTCTCAGTAAGTGGACATGTTGTACTCATCAGCCATGTAGCCAGCTCTCTCTTTATGAACATGTTGGACACATCTGCCTTTTAGCTAGTCCTCTCTATATACACATGTTGGACTCATTTGCCATGTACCTAACTCTCAGTATATGGACATGTTGGACCCATCTGCCATGTAGCTAACTCTCAGTTTACGAACCTGTTGCACTCATCTGCCTTGCAGCTGCTCCTCTATATATACACATGCTGGATTCATCTGCCATGTAGCTAATTCTCAGGATATTGACATGTTGGAAGCATCTGCCATGTAGCTAGTACTCTGTATATGGACATGTTGTACTTCTCTGCTATATTGTTAGCTCTCAATATATGAACACTTTAGACTGATATGCCATGTAGCTAGAAATCTGTATATGGACATGGTGCACTATGCTTCCATATAGCTACCTCTGTATATGGACAGCTTGGACTCATCTGCCATGTAGCAAGCTCTCTGTTCATGGATATGTTGGACTGATCTGCCATTTAGGTAACTTTCTCTATATGAACTTATTGGACTTGTCTGCCATGTAGCTAGCTCTCAGTATATATACATGTTGGACTCATCAGCCATGTAGACAGTTGTCTCTGTATGAACATGTTGGACTCATGAGCCATGTAGCCAGCTCTTTGTGTATAAACATGATTAATTCATCTGCCTTGTAGCTAGCCCTCTAAATATACACATGTTGTACTCATCTGCCATGTAGCTAACTCTCAGTATATGGACGTGTTGGACTTATCTGCCATGCCGCTAGTACTCTATATATGGACATGTTGGACTACTCTGTCCTATAGCTAGCTCTCAGTATATGAACCGGTTGGACTCATGTGCCATGTAGCTAGAACTCTGTATATGGATATGTTGAACTACTCTGACATGTAGTTAGCTCTCTGTATATACACATTTTGGAAGCATTTGTCATGTAGCTAGCTCTCTGTAAATGAATATGTTGGACTTATCTGCAATGTAGTAACCTCTCTATATATGAACATATTAACTTGTCTGCCATGTACCTAGCTCTCTGTATATGGACATGTTGGACACATCAGTCATGTAACCAATTCTCTCAGTATGAACATGTTGGACTCATCTGCCTTGTTGTTATCCCTCTAAATATACACATGTTGTACTCCTCTGTCATTTACCTAACTCTCAGTATATGGACATATTGGACTTATTGGCCATGTAGCTGGTACATATCCATATACATATGTATATGTTGGACTACTCTGCCATGTAGCTAGCTCTCAGTGTATGAACACGTTGGACTCATCTGCCATGTACCTAGAACTCTGTATATGGAAATGTTGCACTACTCTGCTATTTAATTAGCTCTTTGTATATGGACATTTTGGACTCATCTGCCATGTAGCTAGCTCTCTGTGCATGCATATGGTGGAGTGATCTGCCATGTAATTAGCTATATGAACATATTGGACTTGTCTGCTAGCTCTATGTATTCGGAAATGTTGGACTACTCTGCCATGTAGCCAGCTCTCTCTTTAGGAGCATGTTGGACTCATCTGCCATGTGGTTAGTCCTCTATATATACACATATTGGATTCATCTGCCATGTAGCTGTCTCTCAGTATATGGATACGTTGGACTCATTTGCCATGTAGCTAGGACTCTGTATATGGAAACGTTGCACTACTCTGCCATGTAGGTGACTCTCTGTATATGGACATTTTGGAGTCGTCTGCCATGTTGCTAGCTTTCTGTGCATGTATATAATGGTCTGATCTACCATGTAGGTAGCTCTCTGTAAATGAATATATTGGACTTGTCTGTCATGTAGCTACCTCTAAGTATGTGGACATGTTGGACTCATCAGACATGTAGCCAGCTCTCTCTTTATGAACATGTTGGACTCA